>NC_056739.1:1780300654-1780513154 GCF_019279795.1 Protopterus annectens | reverse complement strand
GAGGTGGATTCCTCCTTCCTAACTTCACGTGTCTTACCCATGAGTCATTTGGTTCATGTGTCCTACCCATGAGTTATTTAGTTGTTCATTGGGAGACATAAGGGTTTATGCCTAAATTTGTGGGTCTGTGTATAATACCCAAGGAATATATTGTGTCAAATGCCTTTGCCAGGTGAAGGTAGGTAATGTGCACCATTTTACACTCATCCAAGGCTCTAGTGAGACATCCACAAGGTTTAGTAGGCATGACCTGCCCTTGACAAACCTGAACTGATCTTATACTGGCAGCATGATATTCTGTCAAGCAAGTCCTTTTAGTGATGGTGAGAAAGCTGGTACAGCTGTTCAAATGTCAGCTTGTCAACCCTTGCTGCCTTTGACATATCTAGATCGTGGTACAGTGAGGATCGGGGAGTTTGATCTTTCCTCACTATAGAGAGTGATCTAGGAGGTGGTATATGTAATTAGCAGGGAATGTGGTGGTTACAGGGGGGACTAACCCATTGAAAAAACATGTTTACTTTTTTTTTATAACTTTGTGGATCGATGTATATATGCTTTGCCGTTTGGGGTCAGTGATGTCAGTGTCAAAGTTTTGGCATGTTGATGAGTTATCAGGCTTATATTTATTTTTTAGTGCGTGTTTGTGTGTCGGTATGTACACACAAAGAGACACACATGAATATGGAAATGTCTGGTGCTGAAAAAAAACAATCATCAGTTTTAATACATTGATTTATTCTTACAATTAAAACTTACCGTGTGACATTGTGAAGTCATTGAAGTGAGTTGAAAAGGATTGGGGATTAATCCCACTCATTTGTGAACTCAGATTTTCTATACTTAGAGATGTCACAGGGTGGGGTGCAGGAGGATTTACCCAGTGTAATAATATTGTCTTTTTCAATGTATTTTCAGTTCAACATACTGCATTTTTGTATTTCCTTTTTCTTTTTTTGATGTGTGCATGTTTCTAACTTGTATTGTGAAAGAACGAGGTGGTACTGGTATTTATTTATTTATTATCCAGGCAGGTGAACTTATTCAATGACTTTTTTTCAGTCATAACCTGTGCCAGAAAGGCAAGACAATTTTATTTTATTTGTTTTGTTTATCTTTTGTTCACCAGGTAACTCCCACTCGGCTAGTAGCCTCTTTTCATGGGAGACTCAAGGTTGTATTTATACTACGAAGGGAAATGTGGCCCGGGAATCCGGGAACTTCCCTTACTCATTTAATATGTGCTCATCCCATTCCTAGCAGCCCGGGAATCTGGGAGCTTCCCTTACTCATTTAATATGTGCTCATCCCATTCCTAGCAGCCCGGGAATCTGGGAGCTTCCCTTACTCATTTAATATGTGCTCATCCCATTCCTAGCAGCCCGGGAATCTGGGAGCTTCCCTTACTCATTTAATATGTGCTCCTAGCACAGTTGGCCTGGGAATCTGGGAGCTTCCCTTACTCATTTAATATGTGCTCATCCCATTCCTAGCAGCCCGGGAATCTGGGAGCTTCCCTTACTCATTTAATATGTGCTCATCCCATTCCTAGCAGCCCGGGAATCTGAGAGCTTCCCTTACTCATTTAATATGTGCTCATCCCATTCCTAGCAGCCTGGGAATCTGGGAGCTTCCCTTACTCATTTAATATGTGCTCATCCCATTCCTAGCAGCCCGGGAATCTGGGAGCTTCCCTTACTCATTTAATATGTGCTCATCCCATTCCTAGCAGCCCGGGAATCTGGGAGCTTCCTATACTCATTTAATATGTGCTCATCCCATTCCTAGCAGCCGGGAATCTGGGAGCTTCCCTTACTCATTTAATATGTGCTCATCCCATTCCTAGCAGCCCGGGAATCTGGGAACTTCCCTTACTCATTTAATATGTGCTCATCCCATTCCTAGCACAGTTGGCCTGGGAATCTGGGAGCTTCCTTACTCATTTAATATGTGCTCATCCCATTCCTAGCAGCCGGGAATCTGGGAGCTTCCCTTACTCATTTAATATGTGCTCATCCCATTCCTAGCAGCCGGGAATCTGAGAGCTTCCCTTACTCATTTAATATGTGCTCATCCCATTCCTAGCAGCCCGGGAATCTGGGAGCTTCCTTACTCATTTAATATGTGCTCATCCCATTCCTAGCAGCCCGGGAATCTGGGAGCTTCCTTACTCATTTAATATGTGCTCATCCCATTCCTAGCAGCCGGAATCTGGGAGCTTCCCTTACTCATTTAATATGTGCTCATCCCATTCCTAGCAGCCGGGAATCTGGGAGCTTCCCTTACTCATTTAATATGTGCTCATCCCATTCTTAGCAGCCCGGGAATCTGGGAGCTTCCCTTACTCATTTAATATGTGCTCATCCCATTCCTAGCAGCCCGGAATCTGGGAACTTCCTTACTCATTTAATATGTGCTCCTAGCACAGTTGGCCTGGGAATCTGGGAGCTTCCCTTACTCATTTAATATGTGCTCATCCCATTCCTAGCAGCCCGGAATCTGGGAGCTTCCCTTACTCATTTAATATGTGCTCATCCCATTCCTAGCAGCCGGGAATCTGAGAGCTTCCCTTACTCATTTAATATGTGCTCATCCCATTCCTAGCAGCCGGGAATCTGGGAGCTTCCCTTACTCATTTAATATGTGCTCATCCCATTCCTAGCAGCCGGAATCTGGGAGCTTCCCTTACTCATTTAATATGTGCTCATCCCATTCCTAGTAGCCGGGAATCTGGGAGCTTCCCTTACTCATTTAATATGTGCTCATCCCATTCCTAGCAGCCGGGAATCTGGGAGCTTCCCTTACTCATTTAATATGTGCTCATCCCATTCCTAGCAGCCTGGGAATCTGGGAACTTCCTTACTCATTTAATATGTGCTCCTAGCACAGTTGGCCTGGGAATCTGGGAGCTTCCCTTACTCATTTAATATGTGCTCATCCCATTCCTAGCAGCCGGGAATCTGGGAGCTTCCCTTACTCATTTAATATGTGCTCATCCCATTCCTAGCAGCCGGGAATCTGGGAGCTTCCCTTACTCATTTAATATGTGCTCATCCCATTCCTAGCAGCCGGGAATCTGGGAGCTTCCCTTACTCATTTAATATGTGCTCATCCCATTCCTAGCAGCCGGGAATCTGGGAGCTTCCTTACTCATTTAATATGTGCTCATCCCATTCCTAGCAGCCCGGGAATCTGGGAACTTCCCTTACTCATTTAATATGTGCTCCTAGCACAGTTGGCCTGGGAATCTGGGAGCTTCCCTTACTCATTTAATATGTGCTCATCCCATTCCTAGCAGCCCGGGAATCTGGGAGCTTCCCTTACTCATTTAATATGTGCTCATCCCATTCCTAGCAGCCCGGGAATCTGAGAGCTTCCCTTACTCATTTAATATGTGCTCATCCCATTCCTAGCAGCCTGGGAATCTGGGAGCTTCCCTTACTCATTTAATATGTGCTCATCCCATTCCTAGCAGCCCGGGAATCTGGGAGCTTCCCTTACTCATTTAATATGTGCTCATCCCATTCCTAGCAGCCCGGGAATCTGGGAGCTTCCCTTACTCATTTAATATGTGCTCATCCCATTCCTAGCAGCCCGGGAATCTGGGAGCTTCCCTTACTCATTTAATATGTGCTCATCCCATTCTTAGCAGCCCGGGAATCTGGGAGCTTCCCTTACTCATTTAATATGTGCTCATCCCATTCCTAGCAGCCCGGGAATCTGGGAACTTCCCTTACTCATTTAATATGTGCTCCTAGCACAGTTGGCCTGGGAATCTGGGAGCTTCCCTTACTCATTTAATATGTGCTCATCCCATTCCTAGCAGCCCGGGAATCTGGGAGCTTCCCTTACTCATTTAATATGTGCTCATCCCATTCCTAGCAGCGGGAATCTGAGAGCTTCCCTTACTCATTTAATATGTGCTCATCCCATTCCTAGCAGCCCGGGAATCTGGGAGCTTCCCTTACTCATTTAATATGTGCTCATCCCATTCCTAGCAGCCCGGGAATCTGGGAGCTTCCCTTACTCATTTAATATGTGCTCATCCCATTCCTAGTAGCCCGGGAATCTGGGAGCTTCCCTTACTCATTTAATATGTGCTCATCCCATTCCTAGCAGCCCGGGAATCTGGGAGCTTCCCTTACTCATTTAATATGTGCTCATCCCATTCCTAGCAGCCTGGGAATCTGGGAACTTCCCTTACTCATTTAATATGTGCTCCTAGCACAGTTGGCCTGGGAATCTGGGAGCTTCCCTTACTCATTTAATATGTGCTCATCCCATTCCTAGCAGCCCGGGAATCTGGGAGCTTCCCTTACTCATTTAATATGTGCTCATCCCATTCCTAGCAGCCCGGGAATCTGAGAGCTTCCCTTACTCATTTAATATGTGCTCATCCCATTCCTAGCAGCCCGGGAATCTGGGAGCTTCCCTTACTCATTTAATATGTGCTCATCCCATTCCTAGCACAGTGGCAGCTGCTAGGATGGTGTAAGTAGAAGAGAAGATGGCAGAAGGCATGGAAGTGAACACCAGGGCTGTTGATGATGTTGGAGACACTGTACAAGATTCAGAGGATGTATTTCAGGAAAATCTGTTTGCTGAATCTGAGAGAGAGTAGGATTGGTAAATGAAGGGTGTATAATTCCAACCAGTCAGGAGGGCTGCAAGATGATTGATTAGGTGAAATGATGTTGCAGACTGAGCCTGAACGCAGAAAGGAGTTTTCTTGGGGAGACATCATGGACAAGATACAGAAGGAGGAAGCGGATTACATCTTGAAGGGAGAAGGCAGGTGGAAGAAATCATTGCTCGAGACAGTGAAGGAAGAAGGACAGAGTAGAATAGAAAGAAAATGAAGTAAACATAAGGAGGAAGTTTGTAATGAGAATCCAAAACAAAGAAGAGAAAGAAGTGGACAAGTTTGAAGTTTGGGACAACTTGATGATTCCATTAGGTGTAAATACTCAAGAGGTAAGAGCATCTGTCTTATTAACAAAGAGACATTTTGTGACATTATTGCTGAGACTGGGTATGCTACAGAACATTTTGGGGAGACTATGACAAGAAAAAGAATTGTAATCCTTCCAACTTATATGCAGTCAAAATTTTAACAGGGAAACAAAACAAAATCCATGTGCAGTTTTGAAATGAAGTAGAGTAAGAAACTTTGAAAAGACATTTAAGTAATATATGCAAAGAAGTTACAGCCATTTAAAAAGTCTATGACAACAGGGGCTTATTGATTGGTGGACGGGAGTGTAATATTGCATTGAAAATAGAAAAGGATGAAGGGGGGATTCAATAAAGGCTGCACGGTCAATGTTCACCATGTGTGGTTCGCAGCATGATGCACACATGACCACGAAAGGTTTTAGATTCAATAAACTCAGTGTAGAGGTGCGCACTCACGCACAAACATGGTAAATTCTGTGGCATGTAAATTACAGCAGCAAACCAACATGGCAGAGCGATCCAACAAGTTATAAAGCAGCCGTGTAGACTCCATACTCACGTTGCCTGTGTATTCAAAAACTTTCCGAATACAGCCACGGAAAGGAAACTACACAGAAACAAGAGTAAGTAAAAGTTCTTAGATTTGTACAGAACTGACATTAGCATGTAACAGAAGACACATTATGGCATCATTAGACAGGGCGGTGCTACAAATGTAGAGTAACAACAGCAACAATCTTATTTAAGTGCCATGACATAAATGCAGCTTCACCCCCTCACCCCAAAGGAAGGTTCTATTCGTAACTAACGTAGACAGCTAAAAGTGTAAACCGCATGAAACTGACTATTCATGCTTTTGTGTAAGTATATGCAGTATGTAGCTGATGGAATACAGTCAACTTTTATCAAAAACTCTATTCCTCTGTGCAAATATATAGCAAAGCAATAACCTCCTTTGTGTTTATAACATTGGGCTCCCCTTCGGTTTCCCTGCCTACACAGTTACCGACCATGTAGATTGAGGTATGTCAGTGCAGTGAAGATGCAAATGAGATCAAAACCCATTAAAATTACTAAATCACAAAAAATTGTAATAGTGTAGGGATGTTCACTTCATGTAGGCACTTTCACAGTGTTTGTTTTCAATGGATGGCAACAGTGAATGATGACATCAAGGGGGTGTGTCAGGTTACACTTACAGAGGTGTACATGTAGGTCTGTGAAGGGCGAAAGTGCATGCAAGCAGTTTACAATTCACAGGTTCTGTTTCACCCTCTTTATTTTTTGTTATAGTCTCTGTCTGCTCTGTTATTTTTTAATTATTTTTGTCATTGCGGGATATGCTGCTTAGCTCAGTCATGGGAAACAGAGGAATGAATGGCAGGTTTCTCTATGCTTGACATGTAACCATTGCTTTGGCAGGCACATGTATGTGTAGGGTTGGGGTACAGATGGTCCTAGGTTCTAATACAGGGTGTGCAAACTTTAAATCAGTTTTTGTACTCCATGTTTGTGTGCTATCACAGGAACGGAGGACAGTAATAATGATATATTGCCTGTGTTGACCTTGTTCATGTATAGATGTGTGCAATGGAGCAGAGGCATGCATCATGCACTAATGACCAGCAGCGGAGTTCCACACAGAGATAGGAAGCATATTCACACTCCACAGATACAGGGAGTACACTCATACTCCACACAGAGACAAGGAATTAATTTATACTCCACACTGAAGGAATCACATCCAAAAACTAAAACCAAAGAACCAAGCTTTGTTATATGCCAACACTACTTGATTGAACGCTCTGTCAGTAATCATTTGTTATCATACACATCCTACCCAGATTGCCACTGACAGCACTTATTGATTACATCACTGCTGTATGACTGCAATGGAAACTGAAAAAGATTATGGCTAACTTGCTACTTTTAGATACACTGCAACGCCTCTCCTAAATACTCTCAACATTTTTCATCATGGACAATCTCATACTAATCAGTTACAGCCACTTTATTAAATTTACACACCTTAGATGTGTGGCAGTGTTAAAAATAGCTACAGTAAAGTATTCCAGCTGGATTCACACAAATCGGCTCTACTTCTGCAAAGCCAGAATAATGACTGTTTAGCACGAGCAAATGACAGAAGTGACATTTCCATCCACACAAGCCTGTGGAATTTATCTTCTTAAATCACTGCTGTCACAACAAAGTGTGCAGCATACTGAGCCTCCCCACACATGTCCCAGACTCTTATTTCAAAAATTAAGGAAAAAGGTTAAAAGGAGTGATGGACAAAGGTTCAGCATTACTTCCTTGAACAACAGGCTTTGCATCAGCATTACCTTTTTTAAAGGTTAAGTCTGAAACTCAAATGTTTGTCATCATTATTTAGTAATTGCAATCCTCATCAGTTTGCCAGATAACCACAGACTTTATAAACGACAGACCAAAATCTACCGGAAAAAAAAAATCAGAGACATTTTGCATAATTAGAGAGAGCATGTTTGCCCCAAAAAACACACAGATGTGACCCTTAATTACAACCACTTGTATGACTGTGACTGTTCACTTCCAGTCATTTATTGTGATCAAATGAACGAATAAATACATAAATACAAAAATGCCACATAGGAATGTATTTTTGTAGCTTACTGTTGTAAATATATAGTAAGCAATGCATTGCAACCCCTTCCAACAAACACTTCTCAATATTTTGGTTCAAGAATCAAGCAGAATGCTAAACAATAAATGAAGTCACAAGACCAAAATCAGGAACTGGTTTTAAATTTATATACATAGAAAGTTGCTAAAATAGCAGTCTTTGCATTATCATGCATTTTTCATAAGTGTCAAGTCTGAAACTCAAATATCTGTCATCATTTAGTGACTGTAAAAAAAATACTAATTTGCCAGAACACTACACATTTTATAAGAAAACAGTTCACAATATGAGGCAAATTCAGAAATAGCTTAGAGCTTGTATACCCCCACATGTACCTATATATCTATAAGTAATTGCCCCTGTGTTGACCTTGATTCATAGCTACTCTATGGGAAGATCCCAGAGGACTTTCATAGAATATTATGGAAGTAGATTGCCAGGCCTTTTTCCCACACAGATACTGCTTCTGCCCAGTTGTTCCCCAGCCAGATTTTGAATCCAGGTCTACCAGGGTATCTATATACTTCATATACCGTATTTCCCCAAAAAATAAGACCTGGCCTTATACTTTTCCCCCCACCGAAATACGCATTAAGCCTTATTATCAGGGGATGCCTTATTTACTCCCCCCCGTACAACAATCTACATTTATTCATGTACAAAAATCAACATTTATTCATGTACACAAATCGACATTTATTCATGTACAAAAATTGACATTTATTCATGTACACAAATTGACATTTATTTGGTACTTTTCCATTATTGGGCAACAGTTCTAGGTAATGCATTAACAGTTGTGTGAGAATTCTACATAAATAGTGTGAAAATAGTCCAATGAGTGCCTCAACGGGGCAAATGCTTCTCTGTACAAAGCCGAAACAGTCAATAAAAGAAGTAAAACCAGAGATAGCAAACCAAGTACCGACGCTGAATATAGCAATACGTCCAGCATATAAACAGTCTATGCGTATTCACCAGGCACAGTCTCCAATAATCCAACAGATAAAATATTTATTCAGAACGAATTCAGAACGAATAAAAACAGGTTAGCGCTTTCACCGATATGGCTTCTTCAGACCTTCTCATTAAATTAATTTACAAACAATTTATATACACCATCTAGGCGGGAAAACATTCAGTCTTAAAGGTATACTACTAAGGAACAATAAAAACTTGATACATTTGTTTAAACATATATATGGTCATTACAATACTTATTATAAATACTGCATACTCTATAAATATTTAAAATAATCAGTTCCAATTCTATCTATGTAGTTTTTTTTATCTCAAAAATGGTTTTACTGGAACCATACCATTCAGACCAGGTGGGGTATCAGACCTCAATCTAATAATCCAATTTGCTTCCCTTGTTTCAGTGTAGGTCCTAATGTCCCCCCCTCTCGGTCCTGGTATAATCTGCTCAACTATTAAAAATTTAAAAACATGTTTGTCCCCTCTATCCATAACATGTCTTGCCAAAGCATTCGTTTTCAAACCAATCCTGATGTTATAGGCATGTTCACGTATTCTATCCCGCAACATCCTATTTGTTTTGCCAATATAAAATGCATCGCATTCCATACAGGAAGTTAAATAAACAACATTGGATGTTAAGCAAGTCCCTCTCACTTTAAATTCATATTCTCTTAGGGTTGTTGGATGTATAAAAATATTATCTGTAGCAATATAGTTACAGAAATTACATTTATTACACTTCACTGTTCCATATACTACTATATTATCACCACTCATTTGTTCTCTGGGATAACATAATAATCTTTTCAAGTTATTCTTGTTTCTATAGATGAACTTAGGTGCTTCACCAATAATATCTTTGAGTGTGTGATCTACAGTTAAAACATCCCAATATTCTCTAATAATATCCTTGATGTTCCCTACATCACTAGTATAAAATATAGAGCATGCCATCCCTCTATCAGTTGTCCTTCCATTACTTCCTATCAAAGTCTCCTGAACCATTCTCTCCTCACGTGCATGTATATCACTAAAATAGGGTGCAGCTCTATTCTCTCTAAGTGTAGTCATATCTAGAAATCCCTTAGAAATTTCATTGACGGAGTAGCCCTTGATAAAAACCTATCTCCTAGGTCACTAAGTTCTTGTTCATATCCTATCACAGTAGGGTTATATCTAGACATACGCATTGCTTGTCCCTTCACAATGTTTTGATAAACATATCCTGGGTGCATGCTTCTCCTATGTAATAGGGAATTCTTATGACATTTCTTCCTGTATACCCCCGTGTTTATCATTCCATTGGATAGCCTTTCTACATAGACATCTAAAAATGGTAACCTAGTTCCTGACGACTCATATGTGAACTTAAGATATTCATTGCTGGAATTCATTTCATCTACAAATAGACTCAGTTCACTAGTTGTACCTGTCCAGATAAGGAACAAGTCATCCACGAAACATCTATAGAATGGTACATATTTCTTATACAATTTCTTATTAAACAATTGGACATGTTCCCATTCAGCCATATATAGATTGGCGTAGCTATTGGCACAAGAAGTGCCCATAGCTACGCCATCTTTCTGTAGATAAAATTCACCTTCAAAGTAAAAAACATTAGATTCCAATATCATCTCCAGAAAGAACATTAATATCTCAATCTTACTATTTGTCATCTGTGAATTACGTTTTAAGTAGTCACTCAACATAATTATACCCTCTGTATTAGGAATCACAGTAAAGAGGGATTGCACATCTAGGGTAACAAAAATGTACTCTGTTGTTATCGGTACATTCCCCATAAACTCATTCAAATCTAATAAAAACTGTTTGGTATCTCTTAGAACATGTATATTCTTCTCCACTAATGGTCTAAGTTAATTTTCTACATAAATGGACAGTGGTTCTGTTGACCACCCTCTACCGGCCACAATAGGTCTAAATGGAATTTTGGGGAGTCCATGGAGAATTGGTATCAGGGGATACTCTATGCACATATATTCATATAATTCTAAATCAATGATATTAGCTTTATATAAATCTTCTAAATTATGTTGTATCTTATAAACAATGATCTTAATCATACTTTGTTCTATATGTATATAGTATGTATCATCAGACAACATAGTTCTCATCCCATTGACATATTGTTCCTTGTCCATCAATACTACCCCACCCCCCTTATCTGCTGGTCTAATGGTAATATTTCATAAGTGTAATATTTCATGCTTAACAGAAAGTGCAGGAAAATCTCTATACATGTATATTGGAGGAGGGGAATACAACAGATGAATAACTGCCACTTTTTGAGTGGTGAAGCTTTTTTTATTCCTTACCTAAACCATACGAGACGAATGATGGAAAGTCATAAAAATTAAGTCTGAGAACTAGTGGCCTTACTTTGTAATTACCCCTTGATAATGAAACGTTACCTTAATACAATAAAGTCAACAAACTGACAAGAGTTTGCTGGCAGCTGAAAGCAGAAGCAATCCATTCTGTTGCCCCAATAATGGAAAAGTTATTTAAATACAGTCATGTCATCTTCTTCTGGAAGATTGTCATACATGTCCAACCCCTGAATTCTGGCCTGAATTTCTTGTGACTCCATTTCCTGTAGAACCATTGGCCCCAATCTGTCATGCCTAGCAATACAGCTGTCCTTAAATGAGCACTGCTTGTCCATGTAGCCTGCTCGTAGTGCATTGGCAACCCAGCTGTCAGTGATTTTATCCCATGAATTCTTCACCCAAGTCACAACTTCTTGCAGGCTAGGCTTCACAAAGTTTCCACGCTGATTTCTCTCCATTCTATTTTTAATGTAGTCATTGAGTTCCATGCGCAAATGGTCCTTGAATGGCTTGTTTATTGCAATATCAAAAGTCTGGAGATAAACAGTCATTCCTGCAGGAATCATTATTTGATCTATTCTTCTCTGTGTAAGGAAGTTCTTCATGTCTTTAGCATGGTGAGTGCTGGCTGAATCCCAAACTAGCAGACCTCGTTCGCCACCTTGCAAAACAAGTGGCAGCATTACATCGACCCACTTCCTTCTAACTGCTTGTGTGCACCAAGATTTTTCAGTTTCAAGAATGTAAATGCCTGAAACACGTTCAATCTTATCTTTCTTGCCCTTACTAATGATTAGAGGTGGGGTTTTCTTTCCATTTAGACGAATTGCCAAAATACAGGAAACACGTGCCCTTTCATAACCAGTGGAGGGAATGCAGATTGACAAGGCACCCCTCTGATTAATTGTTGAGATCCTTGGCCCAGAAACACTGCAGTTTCATCCATAGCAATCATGTTGGAGAGTGTTGGTATTTAGAAAAATTGATGCCATCAACAAAGGACTTGAATGCAAGTGCACTTTTAATAACCTCAGTATCTTCCAACTTGAACAGTGTTGTCGATCTTCTTAGAGACAGTTCATATCGCTGAAGGAAGCCATCCAGCCAATGTTGTCATGCTTTGAATTCTTCTGGGGATATTTCTAACTGTGGTGCCACTGCAAGGGCAAATGCTTGAATATCAGGCCTGCGCACACCCAAAGCTTTTGCTCTCCTGTTAGCAATCCATTCACAGATGACGTCTTCCAGCTCAGGAAATAATGGTTGCCGACCTGATCCACACTTGCACTTCTTAGTATTTCCCTTGTGCACCTGTTGACTGAGGTTATCTTATTCTGCTCACCGTTTTCGGACCATTCGGAGATCCAACTTCTCTTTGCAGAAAGCCATCAGATTCTTTCTCCGGTAGTCCTCCATAATTCCTTTCTTGTACTCGATGGAATAGCTCTTTCTTTTTGCACTCATCTTGTCTGGGAGGGTTAATTGAAGACTTATGAGACAGGAGTAGCAACAAAAATGGCGACAGCTAAGAAGACACAACCACACCCATTTGCTATCAAGTGCGCACGTTTTACGTGTGCTGTCTGTACTTTGTCCAATCAAAGTACACTTGTCAGTGTTTATGGGCCAAGGATCTCAAACGTCAAGTATGAGTGAGGATTAGGGTTACAGTAAGAATCGTGGAGGACTCCCAGGGAAAGAATCTTACAACTTTCTGCAAAGAGAAGAAGCTGGGTGTCAGAATGGTCTGATAATGGCGAGCAGAGTGCAATAACCTCAGTCAACAAGTGTTAATAATATTATTATTATTTTATAATTCAACACGTCCGGCATGTGTTGTTGACAATCTTAACTGCGGCTTATTTTTGGGGTAGGGCTTATATCATGACCACCCTGGAAAACCATGCTAGGCCTTATTCTCTGGTTAGGTCTTATTTATGGAGAAATACAGTATATATATATATATATATATATATATATATATATATATATATGTATATATATATATTCACTTCATAATCTCTAAATATTGAAACATCAAATTTCAGTATCTTGAAATTATGAAATTGAATCCACAAAAGACTGAAACTGCAAAACCCCGAGCCCAAAACCGCGAAATTCAAAACACAGAACAAACCGCATACACTGCACCATACATACACCACAACACCCACATCACAGCATAAACAAACAAAAACTGCACACATACACAACTCATACACATGCCCCCTACTTATATATACTAACTCCGAGATTGCACAAACAGGAAACAAAAGCAAACTCACACACGCACATTCTCCAGTCCCTCACACACACATCAAACATATCAGCACACTCAAACACACTCTAACTCCCACTCAAATCCCTTACAAAACACTCACTTCCCTGATAAAACACCTAGATCCACACACGGCACAACGCACCATAAACACACAATCCCGGACACCACGTAGTGTAAGGCCATAACCGCAGATTTGAGATATTCAAATTCATGATTATGAACTTTTGCTATTTTAAACATTTTGGTTTATAGTCTCGAGATACTGAAATTCGACATTTCAGTATTTCGAGATTATAAACAGCTCCATAATTACTGAACACACTTTACCAAAAGTGCTTTCACTGAAAAAGCGCTTTCGTTAAAGTATGTTTAAAAAAAAAAAACATTAAACCTACTGCTATGCAGGGGGGCAAGACCTCCTGCACCCCCATGTGGGGGACTGTGCCCCCCCCACATTCCCCCTACTTTAATATTCTCACTCCGAGGTTGCACTACAGTGGGGAAAAGGGAATTCCCCTTATCCGCACCATAGTATGACCGGCACAACAAGCATACTTATCCAAAAGTGCTGCTTCAGTGAACAGCACTTTCGGTTAAGTATGCTCAGAGATTTTTGTTTCGGTCTAAAGTGCAGTCGGGGAATCTATATGGATCCCATATATATATATATATAGGTTTACTATTGAAAATGCGAACGGCACTTGGGCGACAGTCGGATAGTCGAACGTATAAGGTCGTAAACAAGGATGTCGAAAACAAAATAATCAATCTAGGAACGGTTTTAACATGGGTCGAGGTAGGTGTTCAGTATTATTCCCTACTACAAACATCTTCCCTACCTCGACCCATGTTAAAACCGTTCCTAGATTGATTATTATGTCTTCGACATCCGTGTTTACAACCTTATACGTTCGACTATCCGACTGTCGCCCAAGTGCCGTTCGCATTTTCAATAGTAAACCATATATATATATATTGTCCCTGAGGCCCTTACAAGCCTAGCCACGACTTTATCCATGTTCCAACAACTCAGCACCTGATGCCCCTGTCCAGCAGGGACACAGGTGGAATCCCAGGGGTGTATTTTCTCTTCCCCATCTAGTTATCCAGGTTCAGATTAAAGTGGGTTATTGAGGTACTCTGCTTGACATGGAGAGGGAGTCTATTCCACAAAAAGGGGAGTCTCTGGGACACAAACCCATCCCGCCAACAAGTCCTATTGATGTCACAGACCAGGTTGAGGCTGCGTGTGTGGGTTACTCGAGTGGAGCTTGACTTGCAGATAATGAGGGTTGGGAGGGTGGCCTAATGGTTAAGGTGTTTGCCTTACAAACACAAGATGCAGAGTTTGAGTCTCACAAGAGATAATTAACTAGGCTTAAAATGGCTCGCAAGGGCAGTTAGCTTAGTACTAACCTATGAACCTATATGCAGCAGTTCCTTCAGGGTGGGGTCTGAGATTGCTTTGTATGCCAGACAGAGATCACTTCTGAGGAATCTGTATGAGACTGAATAGAGAGACAGGGCCTTTAGCCTATCTGTGTAGGGTAGATGTTTGACACCCTGGATTCTCCTGGTGAGGAACATCTGTAGTCTCTCCAGCTGCTGCATGTGCTTTGTGAGGTACATGCCAAAAGGGGCATTGTGCTCAATAATGGGTCTTACTCTTATAAGGGAGGAACACAGGTTTGTTATGACCACTATGTCCATGGATGAGATACCCTTATTAATGAGATGGGCCATATAGAAAGCTTTCCATACAATAGCAGCAATATGGTGGTCAAAAATCAGTTTGCTATCAACCTGGGTGTCGAAGTCCCTCACAACTGATTGTGTGCTTAGTACCTTGTTATTAATGTGATAATTTGCGAGGATGTCACCCTCCCCAAAAGGGCTGATGATGCATTTTTTGGCATTCAGTTTGAGGCCAAGTTTCTGGCACAAGACATTTGTTTTGGTGAGACCCTCTTGGAAGATGTCCACATCACTAGGGGAATTGATGACAGCATCCAGCTTGCAGTCATTTGCCAACTTGGTTAGCCATAGCCACTGGTTTTGGCCTGCACCTCAGAAAAGTATATCCCGAACAACAAAGGTGCCAAGACCAATCCCTGGGATACACCGCTTATTATGGGTCTACTGCTTGAGGTGGCTTCCCCTATTTTTACTAAGTGGGTTCTATCAGTGAGCCAGTTTGCTACCCGTCTGGTCCCATACGGATTGATGCCTAGTTGAGAGAGTTTATCTATTATACCCGAGTTGCCCAAATTTAACAGGCATGACCTCCCCTTGATGAAACCAAACTGTGTGGGATCAAGTGTTCGGAGGTTGGCAATGTCCTTGTTAATGAGGTCCATGATAATCCACTCCATGGCCTTGTAGATCAGGCTAGATGGACTGATGGGTCTATAATTTCCTGGATCGGTGGATGCTCCACCTTTGTGCAAAGGGATGACAGTGCTGTCCTCCACTCGGCTGGGATGAAGCCAGTAGTCAGGCTTTGGTTGAAGAGGGTGCCTAATGGTGCTGCAGGTTCCTACCTGAGTTCATGTAAGATGCATATAAGTGCGTAGCAAAATATAAAACAAAACACCAAGAGCATGGCAAAAGTGCACAGAATAACTAACGAAATTAAAAAACAAGCATTATGCAGTTAGTTTCAAAAATGAGTTGAGTAGAGTCTATCACATTAATTAAAATGGACAATACATTTAAATTCATGCTTGTTCTTATGCAGGGAGTGATACTGACATCTAATAGTGATCATGTATAGTGCAACTGACTCAAGTATTTTTTTAAAACAGGTACTTCCTTATATATTATGGTAAGTTTAATTGGATTTAAATTCAATAGGTTAATAGGTTTGTACTAGGTTAACATCCACTGGAGCCTTTATTAGCCTACCCATGCAACCCAAATATATCCCACAAGTTATTTTGCCTTCAAGGTTATTTTCATGGATGTATGTTAGGCCGTGATCTAACGGCTGTCGATTGGAGGCATTGATGTCATACCAGGGGGGAATTTCCAGTTTCCCGTCCACTGGTCCATGTTGCTCTTCAATAGGGTTAGGGAAGGGCTCTGCTTCACATGGATGGGAAACCTATTCCAGAAAAAGGAGATTCTCTGAGATACATACCTGTCCCTCCAACATGTCCTATTTAAGTCATAAGCAAAGTTTAAATCCTTAGATCTAGTAGATCCAGTGGTAACCATTTGAAATGTTAGGACCCTGTACAGTGAATCCCAAAACACAGAAAATGAATGGCCAACAAAACAAAATTTACGTATCGAAAGTCTGAGATGGCCATTTCTCAGAATATTCCCTTTTCTCCAAGGTATGGCCTAGTCACCTGCAAAAAAGGAAGTTTAAAGCAGAAGAGCGATTTTTGAGATTTGCTCTTCTCTGATAGTGTCATTCTTGTTTTAGTCTTGTTGTCACTCAGATATTTGAGTGCTGACATTTCAATAGTGAACCAGTTCTGGTGCTGTTTGTTTTCTGGATATGCAAAAGGTCCATCAGAGATGGATCCAAGGATGCTTTGCATGCCAGGCATAAATCATCTCTCAACAGTCTATACGAAAGTAGACAGACAGGCCTTTGAGGCGATCTGCATAGGACATTGTGTGAAGAACCTTTGTGGACGTTCCTACTGTTGCATGTGCCTCTTCAGGTAAATACTGAAGGGGACATTATACTCAGTAATAGGTTTGATGAGGGCCGAGTACAGTGGCAGATGACTTCCCTGGACCTAAATGTCACTCCCTTACTTATAAGTTGAATGACATTCAATGATTTTCTTACAACCTTAGCTACATGTTAGTCGAAAGCCAGAGCTGCATGCATACCCAAATCCTTTACTAATGTGTCTACTTTTAGAAGCGTTTTATCAATGAATGAGTTTCCTTAGGTGGCCAACTTGCCAAAAGATGATATTTTGTATTTTCTGACACTGAGTTTTAAGCCATGGCTTTAGCATCAATCATTTTCCTGTGTTACATCTTACTGTAAGATATTAGTATCTTTGGGGTTACTATTATTGTTACTAGCTTGCAATCATCTGAAAACTTGGTAAGCCTGAGGCCCTTGATGGTGGTCTTGACTTCAAAAAAAAGATACCAAGGAGGAGCTGACACAGCACAGAGCTGTAGAGGACTTCACTGGTCATCTGCCTCTTTGTGGAGGTTGTCTCTTTAATCTTAATGTTCTGGGCCCTCTCTGGGAGACAGCAGACTATCCAGCAAATTACCCAGGGGTTTATGCCTAATTGTGAGTGTTTGTTTATAATGCCCGAGGAAGGTATTGCATCAAATGCCTTAGCTAGATCAGGGTAGGCAATATGCACCATTTCGTCCTCATCCATTGCATTTGTGACTCCTACAATGAAGACCACCAGTTTCATTAGGCATGACCTGTCTTTGATGAACCAAACTGGGTTGGGTTCAGAGTATGGAGGTTTCCTATTTCATCGTTAATCATTTCAATGATAATTCTTTCCATGGCTTTGCATCTGAGACTAGTCAGACTTATGGGTCTGTAATTCCCAGGATCAGTTGATGGAGTGCTCTTGTACAGAAGGATGACCTTTACAATCTTCCATTTGCATAGCACAAAGCCTGTGTGGAGGCTATGGTTGAATAGTGACACCAGTGGCTCTAAGTGCATCTAAGACCTGCTCCCTACTGATAGCTGGAGGGATTATGTTAGATCGCATTGCCAGGGAGGTGGTGGCAGGTGGGGGGGGGGGGGTAAGGCTGGAGTTGAATATGTCACCAGAAAATTTGCTATATCTCCTGGTTCTGTGAACATGGGTCCATTTACCAACAGTTCAACACACTGCTGAGTGTTGCCATTGAAGTTGTGAACATAGCTAAAGAAACCTTATGGGTGTTCTTGGCCTGGAACACTCTCTTTACCTCAAAGTTTGCTTTCTTGAACTTATTCTCATGACACTGAGAAAGCCTTAGAGGGAAACTCGGCTCCCCAGTGTATTGTAGGACAGAATTTGCACTTACTGTGGTGAAATAATCATGGAAGGAATTAATTTCAATGTGGTGAAGTGTTTTGTTTTTAATATATAGCTAGCTAGCAAGATAGCTCTATAGATGAATACAGGTCCACACACGTGTGTGCGTGCACAGTCGCAAACACACACACACACACACACACACACACACACACACACACACACACACACACACACACACACACACACACACACACACACACACACACACACACACAGACTTTAAAACTTACCTTTCTACATGCTGGCATTAGGAGGTGGCACACCTGTAACAACTGGTCAGTGCACAACCCAGGCAAACAAATATAAAAAAAATGAAGTAAATAAATAGTAAATAAATAACAACAGCAAAAATACTTAAAAAATATTCCCACTCTTGTGTCTCTGCATTTGCATGCACATTAATTTCTTCCTTTTATTCTCAGACTGTCTCATCACCTGAGGCAGCCTGGCCCAGTATGAAGGGCCCCTCCCTCCTTCATATGGCAGCCCAATGAGCCACTTTTGTCTGATGTTTTTGCCTTCTGCATAAGGCAGGAAGACCTGTCATAAGGTGTGATTGCCTTATTCCCAGTGTGGAGCAGATGCAGTGCTGTTTTGAGAACAGCCCAGCAAGCAGAGAAAGGTAATTTATTTTATTTTCTTTCTCTTTTTTTATCCAGTTCACCTCAGACCTCATACATGGAGTTCTGATTTTGGTTGTGGTAATGGTAAAATTACATTTTATAAATAAAAAGGAATGCAGTTTATTTGTGTGTGTGTTTTTTAAGGGGGGCTGTAACTCTGCAACCAGCACCACAAGCCACCCCTACATGGGGGAGAATGGGACTATATCATATATTCGAAATTCCAAAATATAGAACACCATATGTTCGAACTTGGAATTTCGAATATTGATAACATCGAATGCTCAGAACAGAGAATTTTTTTCCCAGGGAAAAAAATTGCTGTTCTGAGAAACATACACACAACACAAGCACACCAAAATAAATAAACCACACACATACAGTTAACAAAACCCAACCCTACACTAAACCACACGTACATTACTAACTATCCACTTACCTTAACCCGCACCCTAACCCTAATGTCCGTAACTATCGCACACACACCCTACAAAACTATACACAAACAAAGCAATTAATACACACACATACAGTTAACAAAACCCAACCCTACACTACACCATACATGCATTACTAACTATCCACTTACCTTAACCCGCACCTTAACCCTAAGGTCTGTAACTCTCACACCACAGTGGAGGAAATAGTGAAGCCATGGAATGGCCCACCAAAATCTTGCCCTAGGTAAGATTTCGATGTTTCGGGGCTTCGCTATTTTCATCATTCGATGTTGTAGGTTCGATGTTTTAACGTTCAACGTTTTACTTCTTCGAAGTTTTGATATAGACCCGGGGAGAATAGCAACTCCAAGAAAGCATTTTATAACATAGCCAGTGTCTTTGAGATACTGAAAGTCATCGACTGAACATCTGTCCTTCAGATGAGACGTTAAACTAAGACTCCATCTGTCTGAGCTGGTGGTAGCTCATGTGGATGTAACATATCCCACGGCACTTAATGAAAAAGGTAGGGGAAATTCCCAGGTGCCCTGGCCAAATTACCATTAATCAGTATGAATGCCACTTCAGTTCTCCCCTGAAAAATGGCCAGTGGTCTAGTTGGAATAACCAGTCAACAAAATGTAAACAAATAAAAGAAAAATAAATAAAGTTATTATAATATAAGCCTTACCTGAAGAGCAATGAGAGCATGTATATCAACTGTAACAAGTTCTAATCCAGCAGCTGCCACATAACCTACAAACCACAGGATATAATATACAGTGTTTGAACAGGCCACCCAGGCAAAGCCCACAACTCCCACACCTGACACATGTGCAACTTGTATCCTCAGTGTGCGTAGGGTGATTTACACAGTGCCATCTTACTGGTGATGCTGGACAGGTCCTAAAGCGTGTCTGATGACATCAATAAGAAGCCACCAGACCACGGCAGAGAAGTCATATAACATCATCTGATCACAAATCCAAATTATTGTCAAACATGTTTGGACTGCTAAGGCCTGCTTCTACTGGCCAGATGTCTCTGGTGGTGACCCGCTGTCCAACCTAAAATGTGCAGTAAAATGCTTGTGTGTTTGCAGTATTACACAGTATGTTGGTCAGCAATCAGGTAAAGCTAGGAAGAGACATTTGGGAGGAGGAAACCCCAGAGTCAGCAGTGGAGGAGGTGCCTGATGAGGAGCCTGTGGGGGCCAGCTGTAGGGCTGACTATATGTGGTGAGGGAGGACAGAGTGTCTTGTGGCACTGGCTACAAAGCAGTGTCTGGTCTGTAACTGTGGGTCAGATTAAACATGACATTGAACAGTCACAACTATGCATACAGTAATGCAAAAAGGCTGTGCTACACCATTCATGGACTGGCGACACTGTGCATCAGACACAAGCTGCCCAGGTAGTATAGTACAGAGGAAAAGGAAAAGTTGTCATCACATGCACAGTTAGGAGGACCACAACAGCAAATGTCAACAGAGGGCAATGTGTGTTTAGGGGACAGGGTTAATGCTGTGTGTGCTTTATGGACAGGCAAGTATGGGGAGCTAGGAAGACTGGTCAGGGAAGGGGTGGTGTCACAACAGCATTGTGAATGGACACATGGGTAGGAGGTGTTGATGGCATGTGTGGGTGTGCATGGACACATCTCCTGCAGATGCTGCAGTACTGTGCTGGGATCTGATAGACAGGTCTAGACACATGTAGGACATCTATGCACTGACCGTGTATGTCCCCATCCACAGGTACATGGTCTCCTGGGAAGTTTGCAGGCACAGTCCAAAATGTGAAGAGAGAATGGAATGCTTCAGAAGTGTGAATAACATGATGTGCTATGAATGATCTCAGCACAAACACCCCATCTGTCAGTGTCCGCAACACATTAATACTGGATGGAGGTGTGGAGATAGATCCAGGCTGCCCCTCTCCCTCCTGTGCTTGGCTTTCTTACCATAAGTGAAGGTGAACTGTCCATGAAGAAGGGCAGTGGTCTTGATGGGTGGCTGCACTGGGACATCTGCAACATATTGATTCCATATGCTGACTTTCCTTTATGCTGCAAAAGTGGACCAGGCCCTTCCACAACTTGTCATGCAGACCATTTACAACCCCTACTAGCTCTACTATGGCTTAACTGATCTCTTCCTTTTGCTGTATAGCAGTCCTGCAGAAACATTCAATAGTGGCCATAGAGACAATGATGTTGGGGGTCAGTCTCCATTGTGTTAGCAGACATCATTACACTGATGCTGCCACCATCTTCACAATCACTGAAGCATACAGCAACCAAGGATAACTCTGTCTCAGGTGTAGAGGGTGCTTCTTGTCCCACTGTGGCATCCTGGGAATGAGGGGTTGGTTGCACAGGCATAGGAGCTGTGTAAGGGGAGTACATATAACAGTGACATGGCCTGTGTCTACTACCACCTGTGCCCACATCTGGTTTCCATCATCATCAGGCGCAGGTGGTTCCCCAATGTCAGATATACCTATATCCACATGGAGGTTACCTTCAGTGCAGCATCTCTGAAAATAAATACACATACAAGAGTGTACAAATTCACCCTTCACCAGCACCCACAGTCATGTGTAGGTAATCCTCTAAAACAGAGTGCTATGGAAAACCTAAAGTTAACATAATTTGAGGAGGCTGATAGTGTAGCTATAACCCCAATGTGCCTGTAACAACAAGGAGGCCATGCATGATAGTTACATGGCCTTGAGTCAGGTGGGTAGTACAGATAGACCCACATGTTATGATACCCCCACCAGGGGCATCACCAACCAATATTAGAGGTGCTGCAAGCAGTTCTGCTGCCAAGTAAAGTACTTCACTGTGAATAATGGAGAGGTCTTGGCCCTCAGACATAGATGCCAAGAAATCCTCTTCGTTTGTCCCCTTTTGTTAAATGGTGACTCTGTTGGCAAGCACTCACCCATGGTCCTCTACTCCTGTGCCAGGCAGGTGGTCCTGCTGGATATGCATATGCAGTCATATCTGTGCCCCTTCTTTGTACTGCTTGTAGATTGTATTTTGGCCACATGACTGTACTGATTTATTCTAAAACATCCTGCCAGATACATTCATGGAAGGACCAGTCTCATGTCACATTTTGGAACATCTGTGAAACATGGTGACAGAGGCCCTGCCAGGCACACTTTTGAAAGGACCAGTCTGATTTCACATTATTGAGTATCCTTGAACCGTGTTAACAGAAGTCCTCCCAAACATGCTCATGAAAGGGCCAGCGTGATGTCACATTATGGACCATCCTCAAACTGTGCTCACAAGAGTCCCTGCAGCAGGATGTCATTTTCTGTCTAGGAAAATTTCACTTTCCATTGTCTGTTGTCATCATGTATGACTATCTCTGATACCAAAGAAATGTATGTGCATTCTGGTGGTATGTCATGCACAGTTTATCCATACCTCAAAAACACACAAACATGCCTACTGCTCACATTACCTGTTTTATATGTCATAGGTTCATAGGTTCATAGATGAACACTAGGCTAGTTGCCCTAAAGGGCCATTTTAAGCCTAGCCAATAACTTGAAGTCAGAAACAAACCCTGTACCTTGTGTCTATGAGGTGAAGAACTTAACCATTATACCAACCCCAGTCACCAATGATGTGACACAAACCATTTGTACAACAGTCATGTGTGTGGTAGCATTCAGTATGGTATGTTTCTATGTGTTGCTTTGCACATGTCAGGAGGCTGCAATACCTTGCAAAGTAAAGCATGCAGAAACTGAAAAATTAAATGCAGATGTGCAGATGCTGCAGCTGCTTGCCTTGCAGAAACAAAGTCTGATTAGTGCACATGAACTTTGCAGGCCATTAACCTCTTAAACTTTGAGCAGTACTTAGGTTCATAGGTTCATACTAGGCTATCTGCCCTAGGGCATTTATAAGCTTAGCCAGAGTGTGTTTGGCTTTCACCACCCATTTTAAATGAATTTTGCTATGCCCTTTTTCGAGGTTAGTATACTGTGCCTCTGTCTAACAGTGACACAGAAGTGATACCTGGGGTAAACCTACGATCTCCCATCCACTCATCAAGATTCCTCTTGAAGAGAGTCAGTGAGGGACTCTGCCTAACCTGGACTGGGATTTTATTCCAGAGTGAAGGAAGCCTCTGGGTTATGAATCTGTCCCTCCAGCATGTCCTATTTATTTCAGTGCTGAGGTTCAAGTCCTTCGAGAGCGTAGCTCGATGGGATTTGGATTTTCTGAGGTGCAGCATGTCCATTAATTCCGGGTTGGACATGGCTTTATACGTCAGTCACAGATCACCTCTGAGAAGGCGGTATGCCACTGAGTAGAGCTGGAGTTTCTTTAACCGGGCAGCATATGGCATCTGTTTGAGCCCTTTGATCCTCTTGGTGAGGTACTTTTGGGGTCTTTCCAGTTGCTGCAGGAGTCTGGTAAGGTACATCCCAAAAGGGGCATTGTACTCAATTATGGGCCTGATGAGGGATGAGTAAAGAGGCACGATGACCTCCCCTGATCTAGATGTGAATCCCTTCATGATTAGGTGGGCTATATAAAATGTTTTTCTAACCACTTTGGCCACGTAGTTGTCAAATGAGAGATTGCTATCAACTTGGGTCCCCAGATCCCTAATTACTTCTTCCGTACTTAGTGGATTACCACCTATGTGGTAATTTGTGGGCACTTTGTTTTTGCCAAAGGGGATGACTATACACTTTTTGGCGTTTAGCTTGAGGCCATGGCTCTGGCACCAGTTGTCTGTTTCTATGAGGCCCTTTTGTAGGATGCTTGTGTCGGCTGGAGAGTCGATTATGGCACCCAGTTTTCAGTCATCTGCGAACTTGGTCAGCCACACTCCTTCCATGTTGGCCTGTACCTCCGAGAAATATATACCGAACAAGAGAGGCCCCAGGACTGAGCCTTGTGGGATGCTACTTGTAACTGGTTTGGAGTCTGACATGGCTCCAGCAATTCTAACCATGTGGGCTCTGTCCTTGAGCCAGTTTGCAACCCATCTAGTGACATAGGGGTTTATATTTAAGCTGGTGAGCTTATCTATAATGCCCGAGTGGGGTATTGTATCGAAGGCTTTTGCGAGGTCCAGGTAGGCTGTGTGGACCACCTTCCCTTCGTCAATGGCCTTGGTGACTGTTTCAAAGAAATTGACCAGGTTTAAGAGGCAGGATCTGCCCTTAACAAAGCCAAACTGGGTAGTATCCAGTGTCTGTAGGTCCCCAATATCTTTATTTATGAGGTCCATGATGATCCTTTCCATAGCTTTGCAGACCAAGCTAGTCAGGCTTATAGGGCGATAGTTTCCAGGATCCATTGAGGCACCACCTTTGTGGAGAGGGACCACTGTTGCTGTACACCTCTCTTTGGGTACATATCCTGTAGTAAGGCTGAGATTGAACAGTAGTTTTAGGTTTGGGTTTAGCTCTTCTTGAAGTTCATGTAGGACGCAGCCCAGGACACCGTCTGGTCCCATTGATGCTGTGTTTCTTGCTTTGGAGAGGGCAGCTCTTACCTGAGCATCTGAGATGTCAGGGGGGCAGCACTCTGCTGGGATAGATATTAGCCCTTTTGGTGGGGAGGGGGGGAGAAGTTTGCGCTGAACCTGTCAGCTAGGATGTTGGCGATGTCTGTGGGTTCGGTGTATTTTTTGTCATTTTGGACTAATTCTGAGCAAATCTGGGAATTCCCACCCAGGTTCCTAACATAACTAAAGAAAGCCTTGTGATTATCCTTAGTGTCCTGTGCAATTTTTCTCTCGAAGCTAGCCTTAGATGATTTTATGAGTGCCCATAGTTTTTTGCTAATACTGATCAGAGATGCCTTCCTTTTTTGGGATTTTGCTCTATCATGTAGTAGCTTCCTCCTTCTATTGTATAGTTTGTTTATGGCTGGGGTCCACCAGACAGGATGCCTGCCTTTGGAGGATTGGGTCTTGGTTTTATTTGGGATTGCATAATCCATGCATTCCTGAAGGTGTTCATAGAATGTGTTTATAAAGGATTCTGCAGTCTGGGCTGTATTTTCAACAGGCCCGGGGGCTTTGAAGGATTCCACCTCGGTTTTGAGGAGTGTGAAATTTGCTTTAGAGAAGTTTTTCACTGTGGTTTTCTGGGCAGGGGCTGAGGTCGGGATGTGAATATCTAGTGAGTACTAATAAAATAACTGGTCTATGCAACAGATGACATACAATACTGTACAGTTTATAGCTTTAATGTCTCAGGTTAAGCTTTTGAGACAGGGTTCCTATTACATAGTCGAACTTTTACAAGTTCGAACCACATATGGTCGAGACCATACGTTCAAATTTATAAAAGTTTGAGTGTTTGAATGGACATCTCCATAATTGGAGGTTTCCATTCACTTTAATGTGGTGCAATTTCAGAGTTGGTATATTTAAGTAGCGGGGGGTGCAGGGGGACTTGCCCCCCTGCTTACAACAATTTATTGTTTTGTTTGTTGTGTTTTTATTTTTTTATGTAGTCAAAGTTCTGTAACTTTGAACACAATGATTCAACCATTAGGTGTTCGGAGTTACGGAATTTGACTATCTGATATAGACCCTTTGAGAGAGCATGACAGATTTTTTTTTTACTATACAGATCTAGCAAGAGATCAGATCTAACATACACTTTTAATGTCCTTTTTATATTTTTTGTACCATCCAGATTTTGTCCATGAAACAGTATGTTGTTGTTTAATACCTTTGGAATTTGCAGTCTGTTACTTTGGTATTTTCTGATGTCATACAGTCTGTTCTGGTTTAAGGTAAATTTTGTATGAAAGCAGTTTTCACATACTCCCTGCACCTGTTTCTTATCTATTTGTACCAAGTACCGGTCATTTTGTAATACATTCAGTTAAGAAGTTATCCTTATTAGCATTTTCCTTTAAGCTGTACCAGACCCTGAACATTTATGTTAATTACACCTGGGCTAAGAGCAGTTTAACCATATATATATATATATATATATATATATATATATATATATATATATATATATATATATATATATAATCAGCAAACAGAAATGTATGCATCTTTTTTTTTAAAACAAGTTTATTGTTTTTAACATACAAAATAAATATCATAACAATCTTATACAAGCAATTAAAATGTAAATAGTTATAACATTTAATAAAACAACCAAAATATTTACAGAGACATCCACTACAAATCAAATCAATTGATTAAACTGTAATGTCTTACTAATGAAACTAAGATTTTTTAACAGGTTTTGTAAAGTATCCCATATAGTATAGTAAGACGTTTTTCTAGTAGTTCTTGACTTTATTGTCATTAATTCCATATGACACACTTCTGTCATAACATTATAAATTCATTAAATGAAGGAGGAGTATCTGAAATCCAGTTTCTGGTTATTATTTTTCTAGCCACTGCTAGAATAGACCATAACAAGGGAAGTTTAACTTTTTTAACACTTTTAGGAACAGGAGTGTTAAATAATATAAGTGATTTAGAGACAATGAAATTATCTGTGAAAAGAGCCTGCAAAAAATCATTGATTAACATCCAATATTCCTTCAGTTTTATACAGTCATAAAACATATGTGCCCAATCAGCATTTATTTCTACATTACATCTCTTACATAAGTTGTCTTTATTATTTATTTTATTCATCATTAAAGGTGTATATAAAGATCTATGTAAAAATTTCCAAGTAAAAAGTCTCCAATTAATGGAAGAAGTAGTTTTATAAGCAGATTCCAATATATATTGTTTATCTTGTTGTTTTGCTGATTCACCATTAATAGAAATAAAATAATTCCAATAAGAGAAATGTATGCATCTAACAAACTGTATTTTCCCACATATATTCTAGTAAACAGAAGTGTACATGCATCTAACTAGCAACCAGAAGTGTACATGCACTATTTTACTAAACAGAAGTATATATGTCTAAATGTGTATATATGTCTAAATGTGTATATATGTCTAAATGTGTATATATATATATATATATATATATATATAAACAGTTCTCCCTTTTTTGTTTTAAAATCGACAAAACAGTCTACATTGGTATATATTTTTGGTTAAATTATCATTTTTATTATTGCTTACAAAAAGACATTGGGAAACAAAACCTTTATTTATTTATTATTAGTTTTTGAAACAATAGGTTAACACACAATTCTATATGGTTAACACAATGATAACAACCAATACTACTAGAATTGGATGAATTATTTAATTTAACAACTTTTTTCTTTTGAGGACCACTTTGTAAAAATGTTCCACCAGTTATGAGATGTATCTTATGACTTAGGATTGTTTAACAGTTTGCTTTTATTTATGACTCTATACAATGATGCTTTTGACAATGCTTGTGGATTTTATTGCAAAGGCATTACAGCCTTGTTATTGGAATAAGCACATTTGTGTTATAAATGTTAAGCTTTGATTTATTACTATACATACAAATTAATTGAAGAGCAATTTTTGTGAACACTTTAAAATTGATGGGAAATTGTTTATTTACACAGATTTACAGTGTTGTAGAAAACATGGTTTATACACTGAAGAATGCTGTTTACATATTAAACCATTTACTGTACAGCATATACTTCCTTGTACTGAACATTTTTGCATTTGTACATACATGGGCTGTAATGTACACTCCATCCAGTTTACAAAGTTAGTATTAAACTGAAGCCTGCTAATTAAACATTATTGAAACATTAAAATGTATTTCTGGTATTTTTGTTTTACTACCATACATGTTGATGGTACCCTAATCACTTGATGACAAAAAAAGACAAGGTTGTCTTTTAATAATTACTGAATCATTAACACAAACCAGTATGTGTTTTGTACCTTTATTTTAGTCCCTTCTGCAGTACTGTTTAAGCAGTGTAAAATTGAGAGTGCCCTTCCCCCTGTAGTATGCCGCATTTTATTGCAATATTGCTTATTTGCTTTATGCTGTGAGAATTGAATGTATGCCTGCCTTTTGGCTGTTACCCAGACTATGACACTCTGGTCTAAGGAAAGTTTTTTTTTTTTTTTTTTTTGCTGAATTTTAACAGATTTACTAACAAATTGTGGATCATTGTCTGATTTGATAATTTTTGGCAATTTTTAATGAAAGAAAATATTTTTATAAGGCTTTTGCTATTGCCTCTGCTGCCATAGTTTTAGTAGGAATTGCCTCTACCCATTTTGAAAAGATGTTTACTGCTACTTGGCAAGGGGCCTGCATAATTTATTTGAATTGCATACCATGGCCCATTTACTGGCTGTACTCAGTGTAACTGAGATTTTTTTTTTACTTTTAGCATTTACCTGCAAACAGATTATTAATGACGTATGTACAATTGTGACATTTTATTACAATTACCAAATAGGGTCTCTGCAGACTCTCATGTTTTTTGTTTAGTGCTGCACATGAACACTTAACAATTATGTTTTAGTAACAATAATGTTTTAGAAAAATGCAAGCCACCTGGCCTGGCAACCAGTCTTGTTTTTGACCTTGTAAATTTTAGTACCAGTAACATTTTATTTTTTTAACATATTTTGTAACTGCCCATCCCAGCCTGGGAAGATTTGAGCTCACATAAAACAAATTTTTTTAACTTTTTTTTTTGGGGGGGGGGCATTTTAGATTCTGTAGACCATAGTATATCCCTTAACCCCTTCAGCACTTTTTTTACCTTTAGTCATTTGTTAATACACTTGTATCTTGATATTAAAATACAGTTGTAAAACTCTTAGAATTATAATAAATATTTGTAATTTGCATAACTATGTATACATTTTAAACCTGGGTTGTATTTATAATATTATGCACTCAGTACAACTTTACATTAGTAATATTATTTTTGTATACTTTTTTGCCAGGGTCACTGCTACTTTTGATGCTATTATACAATTAGAAAATACTGTAAAGAGCAAATGTGATATTGGCTTAACTAACAAATGCTTAAAACAGATATATTTACGTTATTTAAATTTGCTGTTGTCTGCCTTTTGCTCTTGTGCATTTTAAACAGATGCACTTTAGATGAAAAGAAAATACTTGTGTGTCAGTCTTGTGACCTCATGTCTTTACTGCTTTTTAACTACTCTCATTTAATTTTTATGCACTAGAACTGTTTTGTTATTTGAAATGGTGATTTTGAAATTACCTAACAGCTTAGGTATGAGAGGCTGTCCTTATGTGTATGTCATACGAATGGCAGTTTATATGTCTTACTTTACTGTTTAACTAAGTGTTTTGCTTTAACTGAATGAAAGTTTTAAAACATTTGGGAATTATTTGTCTATACATTAGATTTTGATGTGTACACTAATCATTTTTAAATGTAGAATAGTATGCTGTAAATTTTTTTTGTCAGCATAGCTAATTGCTGTTGCTTTAACTCTTTACTAACCAGATTCTTGTTTTTTGTGATTCTGCATGGGCTGTCTGATATTTTTCAGCATTCTATTTTGCTGACAATAAAGCTCTTATGCACTTCTGAAAAAAATGTTTATATATCTTGTCTAAACGTTTTGAGCTAATTTCTTCTGTGTTTTAGAAGTTTATTAATTTTTTTGTCAGTTTGCCATGAACCTTGTTTTTATCTATTTTGTACTGTGCAGTGGCTTTATTTTAATTTTGTCTAAAGGGTGTAACAAGATGTACAAAAAATTTTGTCAATAACTGATTTGAGTGCTGTTGTAACTCTGAAATTAACAGTTTGCATGTGGTGACAGGACATAACTGTTTAACATTTGGAAAGAATGCAAGTGTATGACCCTTGTGTGCTGCTTTATTATTAATAATAGTCTGCACTGTACTTTTATGACATTACACACAGAAAGCAGTTTTATATGAGTTTCACAATAAACATTTACTGCCATACCAATTATATTTTTGTTTAGGATACCAGTCAAATGTAATTTATTTACATAATTTCTGACTGTCAACTTGCCCTAATAAGGTTTTACATTTGTTAATATGCTGTTTACACAACCTCTGTAGTCATCTAAAATTGACACATTAAGAGTATAACTGTGTTTGCTACTTTTTTACCACCATTTATACTATCATGTAACACACAAAAATGTTTTACCGAAGTCCACAAAGACAAAGTTGGCCATTTTGATTAAAATAGATAGTTTGAAAACATTTGTAGTTACTTGACTTGAAAAAGTGTTGAAATGCAGCTGGCAGTTGCAGATTTGAACCTGAGAATTTGCTGACATGGAGAATTTATGGCACTGCTTCCTTTCTGCAAGGCAGTCTCACTTCAAATCCAGACGTCTGGGAACTATACTGCTGCAAACTGTGGAAACTGAAGTGCTCCTATTTAGGACTGAATTACATACATACATTTTAGTTCTGCACCTTTACTGAAGTGATCTTATACAAGGAAACACTGCCCTGTATTTGAAAACAGGCTAGACTCGCCATTGAAAATTTAAATGCAGATGTGCTGACATTGCAGCTGCTTGCCTTGTAGAAACAAAAGCCTGATTAGTGCACATGAACTTAGAAGACTATTAATGTTTTAAACTTTGTGCAGTACTAATAAAAAAACTTGTCTATGCAACAGACGACCCGTGCAATACTGTACAGTTTACATCTTTAATGTCTCAGGTTAAGCTTTTGAGACAGCATGAAAGATGCTTTCCGGTATACAGATCTAGCAAAAAATCAGATCTAACATACACTTTTAATATCCTTTTTATATTTTTTGTACCATCCTGATTTTGTCCATGATACAGTCTGTTGTCGTTTAATACCTTTGGAATTTGCAGTCTGTTACTTTGGTATTTTCTGATGTCATGCAGTCTGTTCTGTTTCAAGGTGAATTTCATATGAAAACAGTCTTCCCATACTCCATGCACCTGTTTCTTATATGTTTGTACCAAGTACTGGTCATTTTGTAATGCATTCAGTTAAGGGGTTATCCTTATCAGCTTTCCTTCAAGCTGTACCAGACCCTGAACATTTATGTTACATTATGACTGGATGCCGTTTTTTAGTTGATTTTTAGCTAAGAGCAGTTTAACCCTCTAATATATATATTATTAGCAAACAGAAATGCATACATCTAAATTACTATATTTTCCTACAGATATTTTAGCAAACAAAAGTGTACATACATCTAACTACCAAACATAAATGTACATGCACTATTATTTTTACTACACATATCTTTTGCTAAATAGAAGTATATATGTCTAAATGTATATATCTAGACTCACTGAGATATCTGATTATGTGTTCTGTGCATCTGTGGGTCAGGGAATACACTCTGCTTATTCTTGTTTTCCAACATCTTTATTAAATTTCCACATGTGACAAAAATCTTACATTTATATAAATGAAAAACATACAAAATGAAATCACTTTAGTTGTAAACAGTTTACATCACAGACACCATTGAAACAACTGTAGTTGCAAACATTACTAATCACTTATAAACATTATAATCATTGTCAGTTAAGCATTATATAGCTCATTCAAATCCTGCCTCTTAAACCTCGTTCCTGCTCTGCATATACTTTTCCCACAATTCCCATTTTTTCTATGTAGTTTGCCCCTTCCCTTTTCTAAAGATCCCAATTCCAGTTGTTTTATCTCAGTAAATACTGCCTATTCTTAATCTCTGGATAGATACAAGTGTTGTTAAATGAATTGTGTCTGTCTCCTGAGGTGTGGACATGCTACAGGTCCAGTAGTACAACTGACTGCAATTGAATGACAACCACCTTGAAAATAACATACACTGTGAGTATAAGATACAACATGTCCAGCTAAACAGTGTACTCATCTGTTCTGTGACCCCTGTCATTAGAGTGTCTCCATGTGCAGCACAAGAGTAGGATGAGCTCTATCCCAAGACATCTCTCAGGATGTCTGTGCAGTCCTCTAGTAAAATCTAAGTCAGGCTCCCCATCCCTCAGGATGTCTGTGCAGTCCTCTAGTAAAATCTAAGTCAGGCTCCCCATCCCTCAGGATGTCTGTGCAGTCCTCTAGTATAATCTATGTAAGGCTCCCCATCCCTCAGGATGTCTGTGCAGTCCTCTAGTATAATCTATGTAAGGCTCCCCATCCCTTAGGATGTCTGTGCAGTCCTCTAGTATAATCTAAATCAGGCTCCCCATCCCTCAGGATGTCTGTGCAGTCCTCTAGTTTAATCTAAGTCAGGCTCCCCATCCCTCAGGATGTCTGTGCAATCCTCTAGTATAATCTAAGTCAGGCTGCCCATCCCTCCGGATGTCTGTGCAGTCCTCTAGTATAATCTATGTAAGGCTCCCCATCCCTCAGGATGTCTGTGCAGTTCTCTAGTATAATCTATGTAAGACTCCCCATCCCTCAGGATGTCTGTGCAGTCCTCTAGTATAATCTATGTAAGGCTCCCCATCCCTCAGGATGTCTGTGCAGTCCTCTAGTATAATCTATGTAAGGCTCCCCATCCCTCAGGATGTCTGTGCAGTCCTCTAGTATAATCTATGTAAGGCTCCCCATCCCTCAGGATGTCTGTGCAGTCCTCTAATATAATCTAAGTCAGGCTCCCCATCCCTCAGGATGTCTGTGCAGTCCTCTAGTATAATCTAAGTCAGGCTCCCCATCCATCAGGATGTCTGTACAGTCCTCTAGTATAATCTATGTAAGGCTCCCCATCCCTCAGGATGTCTGTGCAGTCCTCTAGTATAATCTATGTAAGGCTCCCCATCCCTCAGGATGTCTGTGCAGTCCTCTAGTATAATCTATGTAAGGCTCCCCATCCCTCAGGATGTCTGTGCAGTCCTCTAGTATAATCTATGTAAGGCTCCCCATCCCTCAGGATGTCTGTGCAGTCCTCTAATATAATCTAAGTCAGGCTCCCCATCCCTCAGGATGTCTGTGCAGTCCTCTAGTATAATATATGTAAGGCTCCCCGTCCCTCAGGATGTCTGTGCAGTCCTCTAGTATAATCTATGTAAGGCTCCCCATCCCTCAGGATGTCTGTGCAGTCCTCTAGTATAATCTATGTAAGGCCCCCCATCCCTCAGGATGTCTGTGCAGTTCTCTAGTATAATCAATGTCAGGCTCCCCATCCCTCAGGATGTCTGTGCATTCCACTAGTATTATGTGTGTAAAACTCCCTATTACTCATGTCTGTACAACCCCCAGTATTATATATGTAAGGCTCCCTATCCTTCAGGACATCTGTGCTATCCCCTAATATTTTCTATGTAAGACTACCTATCCCTCAGGATGTATGAGCAGTCCCCTAGTAGTACCTATGTAAGGTTTCCTATCACTCAGGATGTCTGAGCAATCCCCCAACATTATCTGTGCAAGGCTCCCTATTCTTCAGGACATCTGTGCAATCTCCTAGTATTACCTATGGAAGGCTCCCTACCCTTCAGGACATCTGTGCAATCTCCTAGTATTACCTATGGAAGGCTCCCTATCCTTCAGGACATCTGTGCAATCTCCTAGTATTACCTATGGAAGGCTCCCTATCCTTCAGGACATCTGTGCAATCTCCTAGTATTACCTATGGAAGGCTCCTATCCTTCAGGACATCTGTGCAATCTCCTAGTATTACCTATGGAAGGCTCCCTATCCTTCAGGACATCTGTGCAATCTCCTAGTATTACCTATGGAAGGCTCCCTATCCTTCAGGACATCTGTGCAATCTCCTAGTATTACCTATGGAAGGCTCCCTATCCTTCAGGACATCTGTGCAATCTCCTAGTATTACCTATGGAAGGCTCCCTATCTGTAGATCAGGGTGTATGTATGTATCTTTAAGAAGCTATCCAAGGGCTTCCACAAGGGTATAAATACTGAGCACGTGCAGGCCTGACGGCCATTTTGTAGTAAGTTGTTGAGATGTGAACATGTATGTATGTAAGGTCTGTCTGTTAATCAGTTTGTTTATATTTTATTATGCTGCTATCCATCCTGATGTGTTTCTATGTAATAAAACATCTAAACAAACTACTCTGCTTGCTTCATCTTCTGTACATAGAAGGACGAGCGACATGGTGTTAGAAGAGGCATGGTTAAAATTACTTGTTGCCAGAAAGAGCTCCAGTTTCTCCAATTTGAATCCAAGAGGCATCTAGCTACTGTAGGAGGAATATAGAGCAGTAAATTATCCCTACTGCATGTATAATTTGCAAAACAGGTCAGAAACGAATTTCAGATGTTAAAACTTGCTTAAATAAGTTCTCATTTGCAAAATATAAAACATATACAGAACGGTTTAAATGATATTTAAATAAATTGAAATGTCTGATATTGATAGAAATATTTGAATTACTACGGAAAATGTTTGAAATCAAGTCCAAATTGCATAAAATGAATAAAATAAAAGGAAACAACTGCATTTTCGCACAGCATGTATTTTTCGTATTAAATAAGGCTATCTGAGTTATACGAAGTGTATGAAGTGTCTGCATGTTTGTGCCATATTATAGTACAGTTATTTTGCAAAATACAGTCATTTCTGAGCAAATTTCACAAAGTACAGTGTTTTAAAGAGTTTATTGTGCATTTGAATGTTATTACAAGCATAAGATGAAGCTTGTTCATATATAATTACAAGGGCCATATTTTAAGTGTGTTTGTGCATACTTTGTTGGCATGGCAGATGGATTTTGAAAACCAGGTCCACTTGTGTTTGATACTAATATTGCAGAGAACTGAAGAGGGTCTGAGCAAGTGTACAACATTTTCATACAGGCTGCATTTTCTGATAAAGATTACCCTACAAAGGCATTTATTCTGCTTAATTTAGTTGGTTCAGAAGCCATAGAAAGGGAGCGTTCATTTGTGTATGCACCAGCTATCTTTGCAGGAGAGGGGGGAAAACCATCATATTGTTGTACCGGCTGAGTCAAGGGAGGACCCAGAATGCTTAAAACGTAAATTTAGAGAAATGTGTAGCCTCCAAATGAACATTACAATGGAAAGGCAGTTATTTTACACAAGAGATCAGAAGCCTGGTGAAACTTTTGCAGCATATATAACCAACTTGAGAAACAAAGCTAAAATGTACAGACTTGGTGATTTAAGGGATGAGTTGATAAAAGACAGACTTGTGTGTGGTATTAAAGATAATGCTGTGAGAAAGCTTTTGCTGCATGGCAGTGATTTAACTTTAAATTAGACCACTGAGATTTGTCAGCTATATGAGCTCATAGAAAAGCACACAAATATGCTCACTAATGAGAAATGCACATTTCAAGCAACTTCTAAAGCTCAAGTTGATAACATGCAGCACATGGTTAAAAAAACAGGCCCAAGAACATGGCAGAAACTATAGCCCTTGCAGCACTCACTGGTAAACTCCAGAGATTTCTAGTAAATTCCAGAGTTCACACAGTCTCAGCGAAACATAAGAGTAAGTCAGCAAACTTAAAGCACGGACCCCAACCTAGTGTCATTGTTAACTGTCATAATTGTGGTGGTAATTATGAATGTAAAAGGGAAAAGTGCTTAGCCTTTGATCAACAATACCACATGTGTAATAAATGGATCATTACAAAAGGTTTTGTAAATCAAAAGGCCCACATTCTTTTATTAAAAGGGAACATTTTAAGATATGAGTTGATCAATTAGAAAGCTGTGACCCTACTTTTCATGTTGATGGTGTGTCAGTGCTTAGTGAAACAGTTAATGCAGTAGATTTATGGGCAAAGAGTGAAGTTTTTTGTACTGTTTGGATACCTGGAAGACCTATAGAGCTCAAAGCTGACACAGGCTCAAAGTGCAATGTTATGTCAGCAGAAACGTTTGCTAGAGTATGTCATGGTGAAATGCTTGATTTGGCAAAGTGTGCAAAGCTTGTTGCTTATGGTGATGAAGAGATTCAAACCAAAGGATCAGTGATGCTTTTATGTTACTCTGCTGAGATAAGCTACGACTTGTTATTTTATGTGGTCAAGAGTCATGTCCAGTCATTATTAAGGCTCAAAGATGCTTTCATTTAATAAGGAAGTCCACCATATTAACTTAAAAGACCACTATTCTAATTTCACACAGTCTATTTTTTCTTCTTATGCTGATCTTTTTGAAGACAAACTAGGCAAGCTTCCAGTTGTGTACTCCATGAAGTTAGACCCGGATATCAGTCCAGTTATTGGGCCAGCTTAAAGAGTTCCAGTAGGCATGCAGGACAGAGTCAAAGCTGAGCTAGACAGAATGGTGCAGCTAGGTGTAATTTGTCCAGTAGAAGAACCTACTGAATGGATATCCTCCATGGTAGTAGCTCATAAGAAAAGCTCAGATGACATCAGAATATGTATTGATCCATGAGACTTGAAGAAAGCACTGAGAAGACCTCATCATCCAATGCATAAATTCGAAGAAGTCGTTGCTATTATGCCAAATGCTACTGTTTTTTTTCTGTCTTAGATGCAAAGAGTTTGTGTTGGCAAATTTTGCTTGACAAAAAATCTTCATTGCTAACCAATTTCAGTACTCCGTTTGGAAGGTGCAGATTTCTCAGAATGCCATTTGGGATAAATTCTGCAAGTGAAGTCTTTCAGCGTGCAATGGAGCAATTTTTTTCTGGGTACCCCTGTGCCATCATAATAGACAACATACTAGTAGGAGACAATGGTGAAGCTGAGCATGACAGAAACCTCAGAAAAGTTCTGGAAAGGGCATGTCAAGTGAATCTTAAGCTGAATCCTCAGAAATGCTAATTCAGGCTACGAGAAGTCACGTATGTTGGTCATTTATTTACCAGTTCAGGCTTATGACCAGACCCTTCTAAGCAAACAGCCGTTCTTGAGATGCCAGCTCCAGAAAATGTTCAAGCCCAGCAATGTTTTCTTGGCATGTTCAATTACCTAGGCAAGTTTATTCCAGACTTGAGTCAAACATCAGCACCACTCAGAGAGCTGACACTCAAATATGTATCTTAGTAATGGTTAGAAATCAGAGTGCATTTGATGTCCTGAAACAGAGAATTGCCAGTCCAGCAACTCTCAGATACTATGATGTTCACAAGCCAGTTACTCTTTCATGTGATGCTTCTAAATTTGGTCTTGGTGCATTCATTCTACAAGAGGGTCAACCTATTGCCTATGAATCCAGGACTCTTACCCAAACTGAAATGTGGCATGTTCAGATAGAGAAAGAACTTTTGGCAATTGTGTTTGCATGTTCAAAGTTCCATGGTTATGTGTATGGTAAACCTATCCAGATTGAAACAGACAACTAACCTCTAGTCACTATTTTGAGAAAACCTATGCACACAGCTCCAGCCAGATTTCAACGTATGATACTGAAATTGCAAAAGTATAATTTCAATCTTGTCTACAAGAAAGGAAAGTTCTTTATCTTGTTGATACTTTATCCCGATCACCCAGAACAGCTACTGAACAGCATGAGAATGAGCACCTTGATTTTGAAGTCATGGAAGTGAGGAATTTTTCTTCCACACATCTTGATGACCTTAGAAATTGAACAGCCACAGATCCAGTTTTACAGAAGCTCAACTCATTTATCAAACACGGATGGCTGGCAAAGCAACCTAGTTTACCTCAAGAAGTCTAATCTTATTTTCCATACAGAGATGAGATTTTGTTTGACAATGGTATCATCATTGAAAGGTTCTAAAATTATCATCCCAAAGTCCTTGCAATAAGAGTACATTACCATTATGCATCGAGGTCACCCAGGAGCAGACTCTGCCAAAAGAAAGGTGAGAGGGCTAGTATGTTGGCCTTCTGTGTCACAAGGTATTGAAAAAGTGTTATCATCTTGTTCTTTTTGTAATAATACTAAGTCACATCACCAGAAAGCACAGCTTCAGCTAAACCAGATTCCTGAACTACCTTGGTTAATGTTCGAATGGAACGGTCAACATTATCTGGTGTTAGTAGACTCTTACTCAAATTGGTTTCACATTCACCTACTTCCTAATCTAGCATCCAATACTGTCATTACCAAGATGAAACATTATTTTGCAGTTCATGGATGTCCGCACAAAGTTATTTCTGACAATGGATCACAGTTTACAAGCCAACAGTTCAAAAGATTTGCCGAAGAGTGGGACTTTACTCATGTCACAAGTAGCCCAGAGTATCCTCAGTCAAAAGGTTTGGCAGAACGTGCAGTTGAAAGTGCAAAACAGTTACTAGTGAAGTCAAAATGAGACAATATTGATATTTTCCTGAATCTTTTAAATCTTAGAAATATTCCTTGTGATAAACATCTTGGTTCAACTGTCCAGACACGTCTGTTTAGACAAACCAGAACCACTTTACTAACTGGTAGTCAATTGTTGGTTCCATGTGTCAAAAACAACAGGTCAGTGAAAACCAATCTGTTGAGGAAGCATTTAATCCAGAAGTCCTGTTATGATAACACTAGCAAACTGCTCAATGCATTGCAAAAGGGGGAAGTGGTAAGGATGCAAACTTCCAAAGGTTATGATCGGATTGGAGTTGTGAAGAATATTTGCTCAGAGCCAAGATCGTACATTGTGGAATCACAAGGAGCAGAATTTAGGCGGAATCTGAAACATTTGATGCTGGTATCTGAGCCTATACTACAGCATATAGCCTGTGAGAAAGACTTTTTATCTCGGAGTGAGTTGTCCATTGTTTTAGTACAAGAAGACGTTCCGGAGATTATTCCCATTCCTGTGATGAATACCAAAGTTCCTGATAAGAGTTGTTCACTGAAGACTGTCCCTGTTGTTAAACACAGTCCTAATTGTTATGTTACTAGATCTGGTTGCATCTCCAGAACATGTTATAGAGGGTCTATATCATATAGACGAACGATTAAAATCTCGATTTACATTTCATCGACCCGTATATGTCAAAGCTGCACATCGTCAAATGGCCAAATCATTGATTTCTTTCTAAGGGAAAGAAATTGATTGGCTGTGCTTTTAAATCCGCCCTTTTCCCAACTGTAGTGCGATCTTGTAGTTAGTATATTTAATTAGGGGCGTGGGGGAGCACATTCCCCCACTTTCATAGTGTTTGTTGTAATGTGGTGTGCATGATTGGGCTACCAATTTCTTTCCCTTAGAAAGAAATAGATGATTTGGCCATTCGACGATGTGCAGCTTTGACATATACAGGTTGATGAAAGGTAAGGCGAGATTTTAATCGTACATCTATATAATATAGACCTGTTATACATACACAGCAACTTGGACATAACTGTTGTGTTTATTTCTAATGTCTATATTAATCCTGGTCTAACTGCAATGTCTTTCTTTATTAAGGTCAATCTTTTTTAAGAGGGAGGATGTAGATCAGTGTGTGTGCATGTATCTTTAAGAAGCTATCCAAGGGCTTGCACAAATGTATAAATACTGAGCTTGTGCAAGCCTGACTGCCACTTTGTAGTAATTTGTTGAAATGTGAGCATGCATGCATGTAAGATCTGTCTGTTAATCAGTTTGTTTGTATTTTATGACGCTGCTATCCATCCTGATATGTTTCTATGTAATAAAGCATCTAAATCAACTACCCCATCTGCTTTGTCTTCTGTACATAGAAGGACGAGTGACACTATCCCTCAGGATGTCAGTGCAATCCTAAGGCGCCCTATCCCTCAGGATGTCTGTGAAATCCCCTAGTATCATATATGTAAGGCTCCTAATCCTTCAGGATGTCTGTCCAGTCCCCTAGTATTATGTTTGTAAGGTTCCCTATCCTTCAGGCTGTCTATGCAGTCCCCTAGTGTTGTCTATGTAAGGATCCCTATCCCTCAGGATCTGGCAGTCCCCTAGTTTTATCTATGTAAAGCTCCCTATCCCTCAGGATGTGAGTGCAATCCCCTAGTATCATCTGTGTAAGGCTCCATATCCCTCAGAATGTCTGTGCAATCCCCTAATATTATCTATGTAAGGTTCCCTATCCCTCAGGATGAGTATGCAGTCCCCTAGTATCATCTATGTAAGGCTTCCGATCCTTCAAGATGTCTATACAATCCACAAGTATTATATATGCAAGAATGCCTATCTCCCAGGATGTCTGTGCAATCCCCTAGTATTATCTAGGTAAGGCTCTCTACCACTTAGGTTGTCTGTGCAGTCCACTAGTATTATGTATGTAAGGCTCCCTATTACTCAGGATGTCTGTACAATCTCTGGTATTATCTATGTAAGGGTCCCTATACCCCAAGATGTCTGTGCAATCTCCTAGTATTATCTATATAAAGCTCCCTATCCCTCAGGATGTCTGTGCAGTCCCCTAGTATTATCTATGTAAGGCTCCCCATCCTTTAGAATGTCCTTGAAATTCCCAACTATTACCTATGTAAAGCTTCCTTTCCCTCTGGATGTCTGTTCAGTTTCCTAGTATTACCTCTGGTAGGCTCCCTATCCTTCAGGATGTTTGTGCAGTCTCCTAATATTATCTCTGCTAAGTGTCTATCCCTCAGGATGTCTGTGCAGCCCCCTAGTATTATCTATGCAAGGCTCCCTATCCCTCAGGATGCCTGTGCAATCACCTAGTATTATCTCTGTAAGTCTCCCTATCTCTGAGGATGTCTGCAGAATGCACTAGTATTATCTCAGTATGTCTCCCTATCTCTGAGGATGTCTGCAGAATCCACTAGTATTATCTCTGTAAGTCTCCCTATCCCTCAGGATGCAGCAGAATCCACTAGTATTATCTCTGTTAGGCTGCTTATCCCTCAGGATGTCTCCAGAATTCCCTAGTATTATCTCTGTAAAGATACCTAAGAGGGTTTGTGCTGAGGCTCCTCCCAATAGTCTGACGTCAGCCATATAAACCACAGTACAGCTGTAGTAACAAGAATCCCATGAGCCTCTTTCTTTCTTTCTTTGCATTTGGCTATCAGGATAGTCTGACTAGGCTAACAGTCCTTTAAGCAGAGTCTTGCAGAGAAAAGCTCCACAACTGAAAAAATACAATTACTAACATTTGCAGTTGTTCATATAAAATGAAAAGGAAAAACATATTTACATATAGATTAATTACAGTAATTATATAACAAAAGAAGTAATGCATATTCTTAGTTGCTGATGATTAGAAATAAAGAAAAATAGAATTGTTACTTCCTGATATAAAATATGAGCCTTAGTAAGGGAGTAGGAAAGATACTTAAGTATGAGAGGCAAAATATTGGTCCGAAGTATTAGGTGTAAAATATGTTTCACAGGTTGATCCTCGGATGATGGTACAGAGGCCTGTGGTTCATCCTTCCCTACCCCCCCCCCCCGACGAAGACAGCAAGACATTAGTGTTTGCTGTAACCCTTGTGGAGCATTACCAGGCCAGTAGACTTACTCAATAGTACTTTTAAGCTCCCTTTGTCCCTCTACTCATAAAAGTTTTATTTATTTTACTTATTTATTGACATTTGTTAACTGGGTTGGTCCAGCTGGGCTTGTGGCCCATTTTCAGTGGAGACCTGAGGAGAAAAGCTCCAAAAAAAAACACAAACAGTTTACAGAAAATCAGACATTTGAGTAAAAAATGTGGTAAAAATCGGTTATACAAGAATGTTAGAGAGACAAAGCAGAAATGCAAACACATGAAAAGCTCCAAAAAAACCCACAAACAGTTTACAAAAAATCAGACATTTGAGTAAAAAATGTGGTAAAAATCGGTTATACAAGAATGTTAGAGAGACAAAGCAGAAATGCAAACACATGATATATACATATCTATATTTTTACAAACTAAAAATATATTTACATATTTACAAAAATAGTTAAGTCCAACAGTATTGATTGTGGAGTTTAATGAGTATCCACAGTAGTGGAGAATTTAGCTGTATGTGGAGGGACTGAAAAGATGTAAAGTAGGATTGTGGGCAGCTTAAGTAGGGAGTGGACAAGGACATATTTTGGAGTTGAGTAGATGAAGTTTGAGTTTGTCTTTAAAGTGGGATGGGTGAATGATGGAACCAATGTCTCTTGGGAGTTTGTTCCAGACTTGGGCAACAGAGTGTTTATATAGGGGTTTCCCAGCCATTTTTTTGGCTTGGTAGACTTGTAGAAGTTGCTGACTGGAGGTATGTAGAGTCTGCATAGGAGTGTAGATAGAGTTGAAGGAAGAGAGAGCAGTGCAGGATGAAGGTTTGTAAAGAATGAAATGCAAGATGTGAAGTTGTGACAGCAGTAGAACATGGGGGAATTCTAACCAGAGCAGGGCAGGATGAAAGTGTGTAAAGAATGAAATGTAAGATATGAAGTTGTGACAGCAGTAGAACATGGGGGAATTCTAACCAGAGCAGTGCAGGATGAAGGTTTGTAAAGAATGAAATGTAAGATGTGAAGTTGTGACAGCAGTAGAACATGGGGGAATTCTAAACAGAGCAGGGCAGGATGAAGGTGTGTAAAAAATAAAATGTAAGATGTGAAGTTGTGACAGCAGTAGAACATGGGGGAATTCTAACCAGAGCAGGGCAGGATGAAGGTGTGTAAAGAATGAAATGTAAGATGTGAAGTTGTGACAGCAGTAGAACATGGGGGAATTCTAACCAGAGCAGGGCAGGATGAAGGTGTGTAAAGAATGAAATGTAAGATGTGAAGTTGTGACAGCAGTAGAACATGAGAGAATTCTAAACAACGGAGAATATTTAAGGCAAAGCAGTGATGTGTATTGTATGGAGAGTTTGTGATAAATCTAGCGATCTTGTGGCAAGTTTGTTGCAGTTTCTTTAAAGTAGTAGTTTGGATGTTGGTGAGTACTGGGGCAGCATATAGAAGGAAAGGGAGGAGAAGAGCTTGTGCAAGGGAGATTTTGGCATTTGTAGCTAGAAAATTTTTGTTGTGATACAGTAAGCCAAGTTTCTGGTGAGTCTTTTTTATGCTTTGGAGGATGTGCAAGTTGAATTTGAGTTCATCATGTATGTTGACCCCAAGGAGTTTAGTGTGAGCTTCAGGTTGGATAACAGTGTTATTAGAGGAAGTAATAGTAAAGGTGGATTTGAGGTGAGAGAGAGATCGGGGGGAAAATAATAAGAGTTTGGTCTTTTTAGGGTTGAGAATGAGTAGATTCCTGGACAACCACTGTTCAGTGGATAGGAAGGCCTGTTGAGTAAGAGTGTGGAGACTGGAGATATTGTCTGAGATGGAGATGAGAGTCGAGTCATCTGTATATTGGATGAGGGAGGATGGTAAAGGCATAAATAGGAGGGGACCCAGGATGGAACCTTGTGGTACCCCGGTTGGGACAGGTATGAATAGAGAAGTGGAAGAGAGCCATTTAACAGATCACTACCTGCAGGATAAGTAACTGGAGAACCAGGCAAGGGAGGAAAAAGATAAACTAAGGTCTGCAAGTTTAGATAGCAGTAGGGGATGGGAGACTGTATCAAAGGCTTTGGAAAGGTCAAGGAAGAGACATGATATGAGTTTGTTATTGTCTAGGGCCTCAGCAATGGTATGTGTAAAGGATAAAAAGGGCAGTAGTTATGCTGTGGTTGGGACGGAAACCATGCTGAGTGGGAGTAAGAAGAATATGCTGGAGGAGGTAGTTGAGTAGTTTTGAATGGATACATTTTTCGAGAATCTTAGAGAGGGGAGATAGAATAGCTATAGGTCGGTAGTTAGATGGGTCTGTAGAGTTTTCACCTTTATGCAGGGGAATAGTGGAAAAGGATTTCCATAGGGTAGGGACTATGGATTCCTGAATAGATCTATTGATTAATATAGATACTGGATAGGCAATGGAGTCAGCAGCAAGTTTGAGGAAGGTAGGAGGCAGATCGTCAGTGGAGGGAGAGCAGGGTTTGAGTCTGTGAAGAAGATATCTAATGTAGGAAGTAGGAACCGGATGTAAAGAGAATAGTTGTTTGTTGGAAGGATTAGGAGGGGTAGACAGAGACGTTGTGTTACAGCTGGAAGGTTTGAGTGTTTGAATGGTTTCAATAAAGTGTTTATTGTGAAGAGTAGCAGTTTCCAGAGGAGCTGTATTTGGGTAACGGCAGGAAGTTGAGGGGCAGCCTGGAGAGAGAATGTTGTTAATAGTATACCAGAACTTGTGAGGGTTGGATTTGTTATTGAATTGGGCAGAATTATAAAAGGACTTCTTGTCATTATTGGTTTGTATTTCTGTAAGATTTCTGTGGTGTCTATAATTATGTAGCAGAGGCAATTCCTTTGTTTTGATCCAGGCTTTCCAAGCTCTAGCTCTTTTTAGCATAAGGGACTTAGTTTCTTATGAGAGCCAGGGAGCATAATTGGGTTTTAATCTAACCTTCCTAGAGGGAGCAAGGGAGTTCAGGATATTCAGGAAGATGCTATTGAACCCAGTAACTGTGTCAATGACAGGGATTTGTTTAAGGATGGACCAGTCAATGGTGGAGAGAATGGAGTTGGACTGGACTACATTAAAATTAGAGAGTTTTCGGCAATCTCTATAAAGGTGGGATTTGGGGGGGTTGGATGGTGTATCTAGGGACCGAAGTGGGGAGGTGGTCGCTAAGTTGGTCTGGTAGGGTAGTGGGGTTGTGGTAGTGGTGAGGGGAGTTGGTGAGTATCCAGTCAATTATGGAGTCAGAAGATGAGTTTTTATGGAGGCGAGTGGTGAAGATATCAGTTGATGGAAACCATGCAGGTTGATGCTGAGTTGTAGAGAGTCAGTTTTAAGTTTAGACCAATCTAAGTTAACATCGCCTAAGATGAGGGTTTCATAGGGAATATTGCGGTAAAACCAGGATAAGATATTCTCTAAAGTGGATGAATTATTTCCAGGAGGGATATAGATGGCGGCAACAGCTAATTTTTTGTGAGGCTTAACGTGGGAGTTAAGGATGATAAGTTCAGCTGGGTGAAAGTCAGAGATGGGTGTGGGGAAAGGTGAGAGAGTGAAGCTATTGGAGTGGAAGATGGCTACACCACCCCCTTTTTTGGGAATCTATCAGAGCAATAGATATTATATCCTGGTGGGAAAATTTCATTCATTCATAAAAGTACATACACGTATACACACACACACACACACACACACACACACACACACACACACACACACACACACACACACACACACACACACACACACACACACACACACACACACACACACACACACACACACACACACACACACACACACACAGACATAGTCTGTCTCTTCATCTGAGTTGCAGTCCATCAAAGAATATACTGTAAAAGGTACATGGACACATCATTCACGCAGTCACACCTTGGAGAGTTATAAACCACAAGGTCCACTATAACAGTGCCCCTTGTAGATGCAATACATACATGTGACACATTACCTCTACAATGGAAAAAAAGAATGCAATGGTTTCACATATGTACGTATATGTCAGTTACACAGAATCATATATAATACTTCACATGATATTCATATCACCAGTGAGCAGGAATCCCCTCAGTCCTTGGCCCAAACTAGGGCTTATACCTCCCAAGTGCTAAAGCACACATTAAACCTTTCTGTGCTTTCGTACCCAGAATGCAATGGTTTTACATACGTACATATATGTCAGTTACACAAAATCAGATATAACACTTCACATGATATTCATATCACCTGTGAGCAGGAGTCCCACAGTCCTTGTCCCAAACTAGGGCCTGTGGCTCCCATGTACTAAAGCACACATTAAACCTTCCTGTGTTTTCATACCCAGAATGTAATGGTTTCACATATGTACATATATGTCACTTATACAGAATCAGATATAACACTTCACATAATATTCATATCACCAGTGAGCAGGAATCCCCTCAGTCCTTGGCCCAAACTAGGGCCTATACCTCCCATGTACTAAAGCACACCTTAAACCTTCCTGAGTTTTCATACCCAGAATGCAATGGTTTCACATACGTACGTATATGTCAGTTACACAGAATCAGATATAACACTTCACATGATATTCATATCACCAGTGAGCAGGAGTCCCACAGTCCTTGGCCCAAACTAAGGCCTATACTTCCCATGTACTAAAACACACATCAAATCTTCCTGTGTTACAGATAAAGCAGTGCATAGCATTCCCTACAAGCATCATGCCATGTCAGAATCCCCTGCCCCCGTTCATAATACCCCAGTCAGAATTAACTTGTTGTCAGTTACACATAGTACATCAGCCCCTCCCCAACACAGTTTCAGTTAGTTCATTAAATGACATACAGGTCTAGCATATGTAGAAATGATATTAAAGGCTGTGCAGGTAAAACTCCACAGTCACTTACTTCACTTGAATCATTGTACAGCTGATAGTGTTTCACCTTCCATTCCTCTACACTCACTCTGTGGGTTGCACTACAAGCTTCTGCGGTGCAGTGAGCAGACTAATGGCCATGGCTGTTTTTATCTCACAATTGTGAGGTTCCTGGAGCAGTCATTACACTAATGAGCCTATTTAGAGGAAATGTTTCTGAATTGCACATTTATCTGATTGCACACCTACCTGAGGCTGTGCTGCGTGGCTTATTCTACATTGTGCACTTGCATGAGTACCTGAGAAGGGCAGTATGCATGCATGGGCAGATCAATGACCCCTGTGAAGATGAGGAGGCCTATTGCAGTATTATGGCCTGTAGAGGTCATGAAAAGGAAACATATGCAGATACTGTAGTGCTGTTATACTCCTTATGTGTCATAGTTCTCACCCTAACACCATCCTGCCATGCCATGTATATTCACACTATGATAGGGTGGTAACAAAATATGTCAACCAAACTGAGTGCCCCGTATTGTGTGTCATGTGTCAGCAAGAGCAACTTGTGTGGATGCAAGACAGCTATGATGTTCTTCAAGACTGGCAGTTCATGTGGTGGATTAGGCCTCATGTTGCCTGTACTCAAGGTACAGGGTTTGACACTGGCAGGGCACATAATTAGAGAAGGGCATTTTGGGAGTGGGGGTTGACATAATGGTTAAGGTAAAAATATTCTAATAAACTTGCCCTTAGTTGGAAGGTAGCTAGAATAACTGAGGAAACCACAACAAAATAAAATCTTATTTTTTTGTAATACAAAAAAGTGAGCGATTTCGCAATGAGAACCATTGCTTCATCAGACATTTCATACAAAAACTAATCACATTTAAATACACGACGTAAAATTCAAATCAACCAGTCATATTTACATAGCAATTATTGTCTTAATTGCACTTAAACAACTGAAGTGCATTATTAAAGTGACAGAGTGTACAAGTGCAACTTTATATATTAAAGTAGCTAACTTGACTAATGTGTATGGGACTATTTCAGTTTTCTTGACTTTAGGGCTGGTTTCAGGGGAACACTATCATTTAAACCTAAACCCCTGTGTGCTCCCAATCTCAAAATCCATTTTAATTCCACATTTTCTGTGTAATTTACAATATCTCCCGTTCTGATGTTTGTGTTCTGTACATGTAGAACTTGGAATAAAAATACATGTTCTTCATCCTTGGCCAAAGTATGTTTAGCCAAGGCACTATGTTCCTGTCCTTTCTTTGTACAGTATACAGGGTCCCTAATTCTTTCCCTGTGGTGGTGGCTGGTTTTACCTACATAGAAATGGAAACATGTTTTACAGTGGGCTACATATACCACATTTTAGGTGTTACAATCTGCTGTATATATAAAGAAAGGAAAGGTAAAGCCAGACCTTACTATACTGATAGAGTAGAAAAGGAAATAGTAAGAAATAGCAAAAAAAGCCTCCCCTATACTCCCATGATCTTACCGTGTACAATGGATGTAAGTAAATTTCAGGATATCATCTACCAAAATTGGCACGTTATTAGTAGATGAAGGACTACTAATATAGTGGGCACATACCCACACCTGATGTTTAAAAATAAGAAAAACTTAAAACAGCAACTTTGTTACCCAAAAACAACAGGGATGAGAGGGGTGAGAGGGGTGAGAGGGGTGAGAGGGATGAGAGGGGCGAGAGGGATGAGAGGTGTGAGAGGGGTGAGAGGGGTGAGAGGGGCGAGAGGGGTGAGAGGGGTGACAGGGGTGAGAGGGGCGAGAGGGGTGACAGGGGTGAGAGGGGCGAGAGGTGTGAGAGGGATGAGAGGGGTGAGAGGGGTGACAGGGGTGAGAGGGATGAGAGGGGTGAGAGGGGTGACAGGGGTGACAGGGGTGAGAGGGATGAGAGGGGTGAGAGGGGTGAGAGGGATGAGAGGGGTGAGGGGTGACAGGGGTGAGAGGGATGAGAGGGGTGAGAGGGGCGAGAGGGATGAGAGGGGTGAGAGGGGTAAGAGGGGTGAGAGGGGTGAGAGGAGTGAGAGGGGTGAGAGGGGCGAGAGGGATGGGAGAGAATACAGAGAGAGAGAATATAATGAAAGGTACATAAAAATGTGGGGATTGTACCTACTGTACGTACATAGAAGAGTCCAGATTTTTTAAACATCCGGAAACAGGGTATCTTTGGGAGTTAAGGAATACAGCAGATTGTAACACCAAAAATGTGGTATATGTAGCCCACTGTAAAACATGTTTCCATTTCTATATAGGTAAAACCAGCCACCACCACAGGGAAAGAATTAGGGACCCTGTATATTGTAATAATAATAATAATAATATTTTATTTTGTTGCGGTTTCCTCAGTTATTCCAGCTACCTTCCAACTAAGGGCAAGTTTATTAGGATATTTTTACCTTTGGGTCTGTCTGAATCATTTGGGTCATTTCAGTTGCTGCTTTGTCGATAATGGTTAAGGTGTTCACCCCATAGACACAAGATACAGAGTTTGGTTCTGACCTCAAGTTACTGGCCAGGCTTAAAATGGCTCTTCAGGGCAGTTAGCCTAGTATTCTCCTATGAACTAGAAACATATGACCTCTGACCTAATACATGGCTGTGGCTTCTGAAAGAACAAAGGGTGACTGAACTTTCAGGTAGCACTCTAAAGAAAGGAAGATATTTCTGTACCTGATATCTAGAGACCACCAAGAGAAACTGCTGGGGGACTGTTATAAAGGACCCTGTATAAAGTGTATGCCGGGCACAGCCCTACCAGGGCACTGGCTGCTGCTGTTGGCATTTACCATTCTGGTCAGCAGTGCAGACACTACTGTAGTTAGAAGTATAGGGAGGGTGAAAGGAGTGCCTGCCACAAGCGCAAGTTGTTAGGGAATATGACCAGCAGTAATGTTCTATAGTTAAATACCCATGCATTGCACTTACATAAACAGCTGGGGCTGTTTCAGTGAGGCAAATAGCCCGATGGGATACAAATCATTGTTTTCTCATAATCTCAAACAAGCTTTTTTTTGGGTTGACCCTCAACTTTTATTTTCTGTGGGAGCTTATGCATAAAGGATTGCACCGGTCGCAAATTTCTGAAGTGAAGCTACTGCTCTAGCAATAGTGACCTGAAGAAGTGTCATCCTGACCTTCTACATTAATGAGAAGACAAGGTCAGAATGAGTGTCCTTGAGAGGTATCATTGTACTCTTATTTTACATGTACTTAAAAGGGTCCTTGCAGGACACTTAATTTAAGATGCTTTTGTTTCTTGTTATCGTCTTGCAACTAAGGACCATATTATGGATAAAGACTTCTTTTCTAGCGAATGAGCGAGTATCTGTACAGACACAGGGGTGAGAATAATTACTGTGATCTTATATGCAAGTTCTCTATATCATAGCAGCATTGTATGACCCAGTGCTGCAGTTATAAAGAGGTAACTGTAATACCAATATGTGACATTTCTATAAACTGTATGACAGATCTAGGACTGTTGAACGAAAGTTCAACATTCTGAATCCACTATCACCAAACACACTTTAACAAAAGCGCTTTCACTGAAAAAGCGCTTTTGCTAAAGTGTGTTAAAAAAAACAAAAAAAACCCCATTAAATCTACTTTTACGCAGGGGGGCAAGCCCCCTGCACCCCTATAGGGGCTGTGCCCCCACCCCCTACTTTAATATTCTCACTCTGTGATTGCACTACAGTGGGAAAAAGGGAATTTTCCCTTATCTGCACCATAGTACGACTGGCACAACAGGCATACTTACATGAAAATGCTGCTTCGGTGAAAAGCATTTTCGCGTAAGTATGTCCGCCCATTCGCAATTCAGTAAAAATTGCATTTGTGCAAGAGTCCTAGACCCACTGTATGACACACCCTCTGTATATATGTGTAGACATAACTGTCACACACATATATGACACCACTACCTACTGCCTGATACACTCCAAGTATATATGCGTGGAGGAAACTGTAACACATATATGTGACATTCCTACATGCTACCTGACACACTCTTTGTATATATGTGTAGCAGTTACTGTAACATCTGTATGTGACACAGCTACATACTGTCTGATACACCTGCTGTGTTTATGTGTAGAGATAACTGTGGCACCCATATGTGACATTGCTATATATTGCCTTACAGACTGTGTATATAGGTGTAGAGGTAACTGTAAGACCCATATCTGATGCCACTATGTACTGCCTGACACACCCTCTGTACATATGTGTAGAGGTAACTATAAAACTCATATGGGACACCAGTACATACTGTTTGACACATGCTCTGTATATATATGTAGAGGTAACTGCTACACCCATGTGTGACACCACTACATACTGCCTGAAACACCCTCTGTATATATGTGTAGAGGTAACTGTAACACCATTACATACTGCCTGATACACCCTCTGTATATAGGTGTAGAGATAACTGCAGCACCCATATGTGAAACACTACATACTGCCTGACACACCCTCTTTATATAAGTGTAGAGGTAACTGTAGTACCCATATGTGACACCACTACATAATGCCTGGAACACCCTCTTTATATATGTTTAGAGGTAACTGTAGCATCTATGTGTGACACCACCACTATGTACTACCTGACACACCCTCTGTATATATGTTTTGGGGTAATTGTAGCACCTATAGGTGGCAACACTAAGTACTGCTTGACAGACCCTCTGTATATATGTATAAAGGTAACCGTAACAAATATATGTAAGACCACTACATACTGCCTGACACACACCCTATATATATATATATATATATATATATATATATATATATATATATATATATGTGTGTGTGTGTGTGTGTGTGTGTGTGTGTGTGTGTGTGTGTGTATGTGTGTGTGTGTGTGTGTGTGTATGTAAGGACAACTGTAGCACCCATATGTGACCTCACTACGTACTGCCTGACACACCCTCTGTATATATGAGTAGAAGTAATTGTAACACCCATATATGTCACCACTACTGTCTGACACAGCCTTTGCATGCATGTTGGTTTGTTAACACACATGTACACAGACCACATTCAGGATCTCCACACATTTCAAATTCAAAAACATATGATGACTGCAGCATGCCCATACCTCATGTGCACTGCCAGGTGGTGGCTAACATGCTAGGCTTTGGCTTACTGTCACATGCGGACATTGTGATACAGCAGGATGTCTTACTACATGCAAGTCTCCTGTCTCATCTTATTGGCTGTGTATCAGCTCACCAAATACCCATGCATGTGCCACTTCCTACTGCCATACCCATGACATTCGTACATTGTGACAGCTTTGTCACATAGGACATACCAGTTTATAGTACTGTGATTACTCACCATATGCTGACAATGGCATCTGTACATTACAGCAGCTCTGTCCCATAGGACATACCAGTTTATAGTACTGTGTTTGCTCACCATATACTGACGTCCGACTGCATTACCACCACTGTCTTGTCTTCCTTTGCAGAAACACCCTGGTATAGAATGCCTGTCTCTCCAAGTAATGTCCACATGGCTTGTCTTTGTCTCTGTTCCACATGACATATTCACAATGCCCATACACACCTTACATGACCCCTTATGGCTAACAACATCATGCTGACTGTAGTGTCCACTCCCAGAGCCAACTGCAACAGAGCTACAGCAGCCCTGTATGCATATCCTGTAACAGGAACTACTGACATTCTAGACCTAGTCAGCATTAAGGGCCCAGTTAGATTTGCATACCTAGCAGCTGTTTAGTGCACCTACAATTACTTGTAAGGCAGATCAACAGTTGCAGACACAATAGTAATGTTTTCTCTCTCTGTTTTTTGTCGCTATCCTTTTTTATATTTTTCTTTGATTTTTTTTTACCACTTTTCATTTATGTTGCAATTGTTTGCTGTGTCAGCCACAGATGTGCCTGCATTGTGGCAGTGGTTCCCATTCTGCCATTGCGTCTTTCTGTTTGTGCCCCTGTTTGCTCTTCCCCCTTTCTGACATTTCTATACTTCCATTTCCTCACCATTTCATTAAAAAAACGAACAGGTTTTAGTATTGTGAGGTGTGTGCATGCAACATGAATGTAGTGCTCCTAAAGATTTCTTTAACAACACTGAAAAAACATCTCTGTTTTCACTGGCACTACCATTTCCATTAGCAGGTTTTTTCACATATGTATGCTATGTTTGTTAATAAAGGCTTGTTATATCTGCAGGTAAATTCCTGTTTTTGCATACTTGCATGTATTGTTATGTATTGTAGATCAATAGAGAGAGGTCATTAATAGCTAAAGATATAACTACATTTCCAGATTGAAACCCTGAAAGATAACTGGATACACAAAATCTCATTTGCTCAAGGTGTGGTTAATGTTAAATGTTTTTGGCTTGCGAAAAAGGATAGCCAGTCTGCAAAATGCATCACAAAAGGCAGTTTCCTTAATAACCATTTTACAGAGACAGTACAGTGCTATCTAAAGGAACACCAACTGGATAGCCATTGTTCCAGATTAAGAAGGATAAATGTCCATCCGTGGAGGCTTTGGAAGTGGGGAAGAAGAACAGCAAAAGTGAATGAAGATGGGAAAATGTGTCACGGTGAGTGCAGTTTCATGGAATAGTAAGGAGAAAAGGAGTCAAATTAAAAAAAAATAGTGCAAATTAATGGAAGAAGACAAAAGAATAGGAAGGGCAATAGATCTGTTTAAGAAGACGGTTAATATTAATTTTGTGACTGTTTTAATTCTACAGTATTTTCAGAATGGTTGCAAAAGCCATGAAGTAGATAAAAGCCGGTTAAACAAGGTTAAACTCTTTCTGGCTCCAGAAAGTCTGTTCTTCAATTTTTCCCTTAGAACTGCTCTGTTAGGAACCTAAACAGTTTACACCTACACTAAAAAGTGCAGCACTTGTTCCAAATAGCTTTTTCTTCTCAAAAAGCTCAGCACTTGTCTTATAAGCATATCCCTTGTCTTATAAGCATTCTCTTTGCAGGTCAAGCACTCCTATATTATACAAATCTCTCACTAGCAAAACCCCCAGGAGTGCCCACTTCCCTGCTAAGCCCACTACTTTTCTGTCTCATACCAACTCATAATTCTTTCTAGCATGTCGAAGGGTCAGATGCTGGCGTCCTCTCCTGCCCATTTGGTGAATCTGGGAATTCTGAGACAATGTTACAATTGCCTCATGTACACGGACAACCCTCTCCTCCTCCCACGTAACACTAACACTTGTGAGAGATGCAGCTATTTAGCCAGACTGGAGGCTGAGCTCTCTCAACTCAGGACTGGCAAGACCAGGCAGGAGGAGAAGGCAACTACACACACCACAATACCAGTCTCACATAACTCAACCACACCACTGAATCAAACACATAAACACACTAAGATATACTCGGAGGCTCTGAGTAAAAATTTACCTAAACAGCAGAGGCCTCCAAAGCAGACACCCAAGCAACTGCAAACTCAATACACCACACAAACAACACATAAACAACAAAATCAGTGTGCAAAGCAGTCACTGCCCTTAAGGCCAAATACAACACCAAACATACTTGTCATAGGTGACTCCATAGTCAGACACACTGACGTCCCGCTCACCAGAATGAGTAAGGAGAAGGTCACAGTAAGCTGCCTGTCGGGCGCTAGAATCCGCCACATAACACAAGCACTCAGGTCTCTCAACAGCAGGTACAAGTACGACTCAGTCATTGTCCACGCTGGTGTCAACGACCTGAGACGCACCTCCTTGGACTACATGAAAAGAGACATTGAGGAGCTCTCTGATTATGTAGCCCAGGCAGGTATGACCCTGACCTTGAGCAGTATCCTACCTTCACCTCGAATGATGCCACAATACAGTGATAAGATGATCAGCTTTAATAATTGGCTTAAATTCTGGTGTCATTCAAAGGGGATCCAATGTCTGTCTGCCTGGGATGACATGCTGGACAAGCCACGCTCCTTCACAAGGGACCGTTTGCACCTGTCACCCCTAGGCTTCCGGATATTGGCAAAGGCTCTTGCCACCCCCATAGTGCCTTTTTAGGCAAGGCTCAAATTCTAAACCTACCACCCTAGAACACAAAAAAGTAAAAACTAAGGGTAATGCTGCTCAATGCCAGAAGTCTCAATCTCAAGATGCACGCACTCGAGGCCCTTCTCAGTATGGAGAACATCGATGTCTGTGCTGTGACAGAAACCTGGTTCAAGGCTCCTGAGAGCACCCCAGCACTAGCAGGTTTCACCTCATATCATGCGTTCCGGCCCCAAAATCCGGACAACACCAAGAAAGGAGGGGGGGTGTCCATATTCATAAAGTACACCCACACCTCAAGGTTGGTGGCAACGCACGATGCATCGGAGACCATCCAGGTGCAATTAACCATAGGCAAGACTGCACTGCAATTTGTAGCATGTTACAGGCCACCCTCTCAAACTCAGGAACCTCACATGGCCTTCCTGAAAACAATGGAGGGGATAAATGTATCTCCAAACACCATCATACTAGGTGACTTCAACTACCCTAATATAGACTGGGAACACTACTCAAGCCCAAACACTCTAGCCCAAAGGTTCCTGGAGTTCATAAACTCAAATGCCATGGAACAACTAGTCACCATCCCCACAAGAGGAGAAAACATACTTGATCTCATCATCACAAACATGGGATCACAATGTTCAACACCGAAGTATACCCCTCACTGGTGAGATCAGATCATAAAATAATCTCGCTGGAGGTCCTCATCCCGCCCCACCTGAAATAAAAAGACCACAGTGAAAAACTTCTCAAAAGCCGACTTCACACTTCTAAAAACTAGTGTGGTCTCCTTTAAGGCCCCTGAGCCAGTGGTAAACATTACTCAAACCGCTGAATCACTTACAAATGCCTTCTACCAGCACCTACAGGACTGCATGGATCAGGCAATCCCAAACAAAACTAAGACTCTTTGTACCAAAGGCAAGCGTCCAGTCTGGTGGACCCCAGCCATAAACAAGCTCTACAACAAAAGGAGGAAGCTACTACAAGATAGAGCAAAATCCTTGAAAGGTAAGACACCTTTGATCATTATAAGTAAAAACTAAGAGCTCTCATAAAATCATCCAAGGCAAATTTTGAGAGAAAAATCGCCAAGGACTCAAAAGACAATCATAAGGCCTTCTTTAGCTATGTTAGAAACCTAGGAGGAAACTCCCAGATATGCTCAGAATTAGTTCAAAATGATGTGAAGATTACTGAACCTACACACATTGCCAACATACTGGCTGACAGGTTCAGTGCAAACTTCTCCCCCCCCCAAAAGGAGAGATATCTATACCAGCGGATTCTAGCCCCCAAACCTCTCCAACGCCCAGGTGAGAACTCCTCTCTCCAAAGGACAACACACAGCATCCATGGGACCGGATGGTGTCCCCGGCTGTGTGCTCCATGAACTCAATGAGGAATTAAACCCGCAGTTAGGACAGCTGTTTAATCTTAGCCTCACCTCAGGATACATACCCAAGGAGTGGCGCACGGCGACTGTGGTCCCACTTCACAAGGGCGGTGCCTCCACCGACCCTGGAAATTACCGTCCCATTAGCTTGACAAGCCTTATCTGCAAAGCCATGGAGAGGATCATAATGGAACTCATAAATAAAGACATAGGGAACTTGCAGACTTTGGATCCAACCCAGTTTGGCTTTGTCAAAGGCAGATCATGCCTTTTAAACTTGGTTGACTTTTTCGAGACAGTCACCAAGGCCATTGATGAGGAAAGGCAGTCCATACAGCCTACCTTGACCTGGCAAAGGCCTTCGACACAATACCCCACTCAGGTATCATCGAAAAACTCATCAGCTTGAATGTAAACCCATACATCACAAGATGGGTTGCAAACTGGCTAAGTGACAGAACCCACAGGGTCAGAGTTGCTGGAGCCATATCAGACTCAAAGCCTGTCACAAGTGGTGTCCCACAGGGCTCAGTCCTGGGTCCACTCTTGTTCGGCATCTACTTTTCTGAAGTACAAGCAAACACAGGAGGGTTATGGCTGACAAAGTTTGCAGATGACTGCAAACTGGGCGCCATAGTCGAAAACACATCTGACACAGATATCCTTCAGAAGGGCCTCACAGAAACGGATAACTGGTGCCAGAGCCAAGGCCTAAAGTTAAATGCCAAGAAATGCATAGTCATACCCTTCGGGAAAAACAAGGTTACCCCTAGCTACCATATAGGTGGCAATCCACTGAGCACAGAAGAAGTCATCAGGGATCTGGGGACCCAGGTTGACAGTAGCCTTTCGTTTGACACTAATGTTTCTAAAGTAGTTAGGAAAACCTTCTACATTGCCCACCTGATCATGAAGGGATTCACATCTAGATCAAGGGAGGTCATCGTCCCCCTGTACTCATCACTCATTAGACCTATGATTGAGTACAATGCCCCATTCGGAATGTATCTGACCCGACACCTGCAGCAGCTGGAAAGGCCCCAAAAGTTCCTCACCAAAAGGATAAAGGGTCTCAAAAATATGTCTTATGCTGCCCGACTGAAAGAACTCCAGCTCTATTCAGTCTCATACTGCTTGCTCAGAGGTGACCTGTGCCTGACATATAAGGCCATGTCAAACCCTGATTTGATGAATATGCTTCACCTCAAAAAATCTAGATCCCTCAGAACCACAAGGGGCAGGGACTTAAACCTTGACACGGTTATTAATAGAACATGCTGGAGGGACAGATTCATCACCCAGAGACTCCCTATGCTGTGGAACAAAATCCCGGTACATGTGAGGCAGAGCACCTCGCTGGCCTTGTTCAAGAGGAATCTTGACCAATGGATGGGGGATCGCAGATATACCCCAGGGATTACTTCAGTGTCACTGCTTGACAGAGGCACAGCAAAATAATAGGCATAGTTTTATTCAAACTAAAGGGGTGGCGAAAGCCAAATAACTATGGGCTAGGCTTATAAATGCCCTTGGGCAGATAGCCTAGTATGAACCTATGAACCTATGAAATCCAAAACGACCAAGGCAAAAAACAAAGATTCAGGCGAGGACAACAAACCCAAATGGAATCAAGTGAAATGTAACTTTATTCAATAAAACAAGCGCTTTCGCTCAGCTAAATACCAAGCTTTCTCAAGTCAAAATTAACTGCTAGTAGCAACATTAAATAGCCCCTTCAAAGTCACATGATTAATTAATAAGTGTGATTAGTGAAAAAAGTCAATGAGACCAATAAAACAAGCTGAAGCAAGCTAAAGTACAGTAGCAGTATTTTAAAAAATGAATATTGTCAATTTTAAAACTAATTACACAAAATAGTAAATGTCAAGAACACATGAAGCATAAATGTTGTTCAGGATATCTGAAAAACACTTATAGTGTAAAACATATAAAATGTGACATATCAACTGTGAAGTAGTATGACAACAAACAATGGGTGTTGACCAAATAAAACATGTGATAATTAAAATACTCCAGTTAAATAAAAAAGATATCAAAAGGACGAGTGCTAAAAACATAATTAATAACATTACAATTGTGTAACTGGGAGCCTCATTCTAATTTTACAAACGCCTGCTAATATTCATGCTCTCATTCAAACCGGGAGGTTTACTAGCAAAACACGTTTTGAAAAAATGACTGCCTCATTTCTCCCTTAAGTCATCTAACATCCTCATATTGTGTCCTCTTGTTGTCATAAAGCTCAGTTTTAAATATGACATTTTTATCGTACACACTCCACCTTCTTTCCTTAATTCTCTATGTATGTTATGTTTAATGGGTTCTAATGTAGCTGATGCATCATTATGATTTTGTTCTTGCCGTCCCATGAGCTGCCTCTGTAAGGCCTACTTGATGACATATCCATATCTTCACAGAGCGCTCTAAATAGAGTCTTACCAATCGTTTATCAACATGAACAATGAATTGTCATTTTTTACTGTTGTTGCTTTTTTCTTGTACACCCCACTATTCTTCCAGACTTTTCTGCTGCTTTTCACTTTGCTGTGGTTTCATATGACGTGACCATCTTTGGACTTTTTCTTCTTTTGTTGCTGTTCCCCTCCCCAGTCTTCCACAACCAACATACATGTGTGCATGCTGGTACACACACACACACACACGCACGCACGCACGCACGCACGCACGCACACTATTTCACACTTACTGTACAGATGTGTAGGTGTTTTCTATCTTACTACTTCCCACATGCAGTATTCATCACCCACTCTGTATCAATTAAAAACTGCCTTGCTTTAAGTCATTCCTACAGGTTTTCAGAGTCTATTTTCATCTTCTGTGCACATTCTTGTCTATCAGCCTTTTTGCATAACTTTCTGACCAGCAAAAGTGCAAACAATTTCTTCCAGGTCTGCAGTATTACCTAGAGAAATGTGGATTGACTCAGGATTGCTACGTTAACCCCCCACAGTAACCCACTTGGCAACATGCTTTCCTCTGAGCAGATGCCATTCACCATGGCCCACTGTCTTCTAATGACTTCCAGGTGCCTTACCCATGTTAGAATACAGGATGTGCTTGGAATTTTTTCTAATTTATTCACAAAACCAGCTGAGTATTACTCTGCTAGATGCCTACTAAAGTCTAAGCATGCCATATTGACTGCCCCCTTTGGGTTTATTGTCCTGAATTTCCAATCAAAAACCTTTCATTTTTGAATGCATATTAACTGGGTACGTGCTTACTCACACAGCTGTATGAATTTAATAACATTAAAAGTTTAGCACAACAGAGATTAGTAGGACTGCAGTGGATGCTTGAGCGGTGCTGCTATGACGTCAGGACATACGCAAACTGTGCATAGGTTTGAATCCCATTTAATCCAGACAGTATAACTGATCCATCTGGGTGCAGTGACTGATACAAGTATATGGTTGTGTCTCTGAGTCCTGAATAAAGATTCTACTATGGTAGCGTATCCAAGAGTATTTCTGCATTGATAGAAGAAGATAAACTTACAATTCATCAGCAGTCCAGTGAGAAATAACCCACAGGAAGTGTCTAAGAGACATGAGCAGCCAATGTAATATGTTGTTTAAGTTACAGATGGTAACCTGTTGAAAAGAAATGGGGAACATCTATTTAAGAAAGATATGACGCATAGCAAATGTGTAAAACAGAGGTTTTTAACAAGTACTTCTATGTTTACGGAAGTATTGCAAGATGTGTCCAAAAATATTTCCCAAGAACACTGGCAAGTAGGGTTGCCACCTTTTCAAATGGCCAAAGTGGGACATTTTCCGTACAAACATCAGGTTTTACAGGCCGACACATACCGACAGTCAGTGCAAAGGATATAACTTAACTTTTTTTGCCTAAATAAAAGCTTATTCTTGTAGCATTTTAGTTGCTTATTCTGTTTCTTATAACATTTAGGTATTTTAGATACAGAATAACTGTTTTATGCAACTATTACATAAAATATAAGAAATAATTTTGTCCTAAAATCTCAGGACATTTGCCATTTTTTAATTTTTTGTCAGGACACAACTGCCCAAAGAGGGACTGTCCCTCGCAGAGTGGGACAGGTGGTAACCCTACTGGCAAGGATACATTTTAAATATTGCTCTTATAAACGTAGAAATCAGATTTGTGTCACCATGCGTTCTCTGAAGAATATGAAGGCTAAAACTCAAACGTATATCATTGTTTATTTACTTCATGCTTTAGTGATTTGTCAAAAAATATGAAGAAAGACCAACATATGAAGCAAAATATGGGCATTGTGGGAAACTCAGGACAGATGACCGCTGTAACTTTCCTTGTATGTTTCACTCACTGATGTACTTATATTGTTTAGGTGCTGCTGTCTCTGTACCGCTTCTCACGCTTCTTGCACATTTTGTACAGTCTAAATTCCCAATTATGTACGTTTCTGAAGAAATGTAGTACAGAGGATTTCTTATTACATTTTAATTTCTAATTGATAATTTATACAATACACGATGCTGATTTTTGTTTACATTGCTTTCAGGACATGGACTGGATAATGCCAGCTCACGTAATGAATATTCATGAGGTGTCTGGGGGTCCTGAATATTCATTATTTCATGACGTCGACAAGCGTACCTCTCAGGTGCCCCCTCTTAATCCTGTTTAATACTAGTGACGTTTGCAGAAAAGGCGGTGAATTACATAATAAATAAGGATAATAATCCGAGAGTTACAGATTAGGGACAATTTTTAAATGTCGCTCTTACAAACTTAGAAACTTGAGAGAGTAGCGGGTTTTGCATTAGCATGATTTTTTTGATGGGTATGAAGTCTGAACCTCAAATGTCTGTCATTATTTTATAACTTCAGTCTTTAATGATTTGCCACTAACTTGCCAGAAAACCACAATTTTATGAAAAACGGATACAAAATAAGGTGCAAAAATCTGGACATTTTCTGCGAACATGTGTACAGTTAAGAGGTGTGGTGAGGGTTTGGAGACAGCAGCCTTCTTTTGGCCACCAGAATCGTTGGATTTTATATGTATGGTGAGTGCGTAGACTAGTACAGTGTTCAGCTTTACCTTGGGAATGAAGGCTGTTTGGCTTTTGTTTCTTGATTCGTTCATGTTGGCCCTTTATCTTTTTTGTAGGGTAGTAGATAGTATGATTTAAAGGGATGAGGTACCGAATGACCTGATGGTACTTAACAGCAGGTAACAACTTAATAAATAATGAGAAAATAGACTTGCAGATTTCTTTTAGTTAAGTAAAAAAGTATATTAATTCGTGTTCCCTTATTTTGCCAGTGTCTCATGTTAATAGTACTAATATCTCGAAAGTAACCCCGAGAACGGATTTGTCCCCGATTCTGGTGACATTTGTGCCTGTTTGGCCAGTCAGGAAATCTGTTAGGCGGTTTCTGACCGCATCATACCAAAGTGACTTCAGATCGTCCCAGTGCTTTGCCAGGAAAAACGCACATTTTATGAGGAACAGACTAAAAATATGAGCCGAAAATCTCGACATTCTGCGAAAATCTGGACAGCCGAGAAATACGCATCAGCACATACTTAAAGAGTCAATAAACAATACCCTTTCAGGTATAAAATATCTGCCATTTCACATGTCATGATTAATATGAGTAATATGTGAAGAAAACCTTTTTCCCCTTTCCGTCTCTTCCGGGCCCCCACAGTAACATTAACAAATGATGTGTTTATAATTCGGTGACGGAAATTGGCTGTCATCATAGCACTGGGACTGGGGAAGGTGATACCACAACTGACACCTTTCCAAAAGGGACCTGTAGAAGAAAGGAACCAGGTGATTAAAGGCCATTTGGCATGAGTGTCAGAGGATATTTATTATAAATCACTTATATCATGTGGGATGATAATCCATAATTAACATGGTTTCCTTGTACAATGGATTTATCAGGCAAACGTAACTCAGTTTTACCTGTAATTTGCAAACTTATTAGACTAAATCCTGTGGACAGACTTTATCTTGGCTCAGTTTGGTGCATGATTCACCAGAGTGCGCGGCGAGACTGCTAGAAAAGTTGAAATTGTCAGGGTTGGTTACAAGACTAAGAAGCTAGTCTGAACTTTATTAAGACACTAGAACACAAAAAGTATTTGGAAAGAATCATAAACAAAATGTTTACAGGTGATGCACCTTAAGGCGCGCCGCCCCTTTTAAATTATTGCTCATGCACATGGAGAAGGAAAAGAAAATGCACCGCCCCTTACGATCAGTAATGTGGCAACTTAAGTTTACTCATGCAAAGCAGCCTAAAGGTGGTCATTTGCATACCCACAATTCTAAGCGGGCATACCATCGATTGATTACTGTTCGTGCAGTCCTGTTGTGTAGTAAAGTAATAAAATTCAAATGACAATGATAACTACATCTTTCTTCTTACAGAACAAAGAGTAGCTATATGTTACTCAATATAATGTGTATAAGTTTAAAAAACTTCATCAATCGCCGGAGTGTTATGATATGTTGTACATAGCGCTTTTATGTATGTGGATGTGCGTAAATGCGATTCCAAAACAAGATTTTTTGGAGTTCTGTGTTTTCAGTCAACACGGAGCGCTAAAACAATGAAAATAAGATTGCGGTTCGTGTTTTGAATATAAGTGAATTACGTAAATGAGTATTGGTAAAACGTTTGATAAGTCTGTCTTTTTTTGTCTTGCAAAGATAGATAATATTGCCAAATATAAGTAGAGCCCATATAGATTAAAAGTTAATTTTTTTCGGAATCTCATTTTCCTTTTCTCAATTTTCTTACCAAATGGTGTCTCATCAGAAGTGCCATTAGCTTTTTTTCAACAATGTCATTACTAATATCAGTGCTTGGCTACCTCCAGATAATTGCTTACTGTTAAACGAGTCCCGCACCCACAGACTCAAAAAACATATTTAAAACATCATGGCATGATGTTTCCTACACTTTAACAGCACTCTGGGATTATTTACAGGCTTTTCAATATTTTTATATGTAATTCCAGACTCTGACCACCTGGAGGCTGACATATTGACATGGTTTGGATAAATCAGGTTGCCATCCAGTATCCCAGAACTTATTGTTTGGCTCACAAATGTTACATCATGCAGGCCTCCGTTTGCCTAAAGTTCCTGTCATTTCATAGATGTTGCATGCGTACAAAGTACTGAGTAAAATAGAACAGTGTAAGTAACATTCCCTGCTGCTGGATGACTACTTAAAACAGAAACAGTGCAAATGCCACAGAACACAAAGTGCTGTTTACTGCTGCCTTTTTTTTCTAATTTAGTTTAAATGGCACTAATTTGTGAGACAATGAATTCCAGTCCATTTACTTCTCCCCTCCCCCATAACACTTAGCTTCCCTAGCTGTCAAAAGTCCTGAGGTTAATTTGACCTGGTAATCCACTGATTGGCAGATCTCAGCAGGGTGCTTGACTCATGTAATTTAATCTTTGCTCTAGCATTTCCTTTGTTAGAGGGGACATTTTTTGCTGCACTATAGCCATGGTCTTACTTGACTGCAATCACATCCAGTAAGGTCTTGCACCAAGGAGCTAAAGAATAAAACATTTATACTATTAACCGGTTTAGATCTTTATTAATTTAAGTGTTAAGGTATGACTTCATGCTTCCACCTTGTTAAAAATTGAGATTTACATGTGCAAAGTTTGTTGGTATGCAGTGTTTGCCTTCCTATGTTTTTACTCCACTGGTTGGTTTACAAAAAAAAAAAACCTTTTGCAGTGTCCCTGGATTTGTCTTTGTACATACAAACCACATTGCTATATTTTCCCCTTCCTTTTTCTTGTGTCCAGAAGTCACTTATAACAAAGTAAATTTTTTATTGATTTTTTTTTAAATAAAGGACATCAAGGTTAACTTACCTTGAATCAGATAATGGATACCACTGCAAAGAATCACTGTTGAAATATTTGTGCATGGACAAAATCCCTTACTAAATCTATTTGCCAGCCTCCAGTTCAATTGGTGCTATGGCTTTAATATACTGGTGTGTTTGCTCATGCCTTCCAAATATCTCCACCATTACATACCAGTTTTGCAGTATAGTAACCACCCGACATGCCCATACACCTTTAGCCATCAATATGCAGCTACTCCTGTTCATGTGAGTATGTGAATTCATTTTCAAACTTAAGGGGTGGAAGCTGCACTGAATAATTCTAGGTGCTTGTTCAGGTTTCACATGGTGCTTGCTTAGAGCTACTCTCATGTTAAGCCACTATGAATATATTGCACTGCCACCTCTGATACCAGGGTAATGTTTTAATCTTTCTGTTCCCGCACTGCACACTAGCAGTCTCTGGTGCAAATACAACAGAGAAGTATGCAAGCGATACACCACCTAAGCATCATTTGCCATGCAGAATGTACAAGTACGCATACCAAATTTCTGTGTTTCCAAACATCGGTATTATTACACTACTACTGAATAAAATGAACAGCACTCAGGCTGGGGGAAGGACAAGGGAGCCATGACATCACAGAATGGGTGGGTCTTATTATTTTAGTTAGAATCAGATGATGGCTGTGGTGATGTCACTTTGGGGGAGGGAACTGATAAAAAAGTACCTGCACTGCCTGGCCTCAATGATGTCAGTAATTGGGCGACTCCAGCAAGCTTTATTCAAACGTGAGAGAATCATTTTGTAAGTGAAACCATCACAGTATGAGAAGGTAGGCTTTTGTTACAGAAGTAAGGGGAATTATAAAAATTGTAAATGCTTTATTGTTGTTGCTTTACAGAGGACAATGTAAATAGGGAGGAAAAGGGCCATGAAGTTGAGGAATACATTAGAGAAACCTGTTGTACTCCTTTAATAGAACTTGTTGGCAGAATAGATTTGTGTCCCAAAGACTCAACCATCTGTGGAATAAACTCCCTCTTCATGTCAAGCAGAGTTCTTCTCTAGACATCTTTAAGAGGAACCCGGACAACTGGATGGGAAACAAAAAATACATCCCTGGGATCCCACTTGTGTCCTTGCTGGAAAGGGGAACCAAGTGCTGAACCTTGTAGGAACATGGGCAAAAATCTTGGCCAGGCTTATAAGAACTTTGGACTAATAGCCTAGTATCATCCTAAAAATCTAGGAACCTATAAAACTAGGTACATGCAAATAATTCATAATCTATAAACACAAAAACATTACCATAACTAATTAATCATTCTTTAATAACCATACTTATAATAATACTAACCTTAGACCATACCATAAGGTTGCAAGAACCTCTCATTATACTCAAATTATTTATAAAGAATGTCAAAATAGAATTTTTACTACTACATCCATATAAGAAACATGTGGAGAACATCATTTCAAAAACTGGTTGATATATTTTGATTTTGAAATAAATTCCATTTGGTCATGGTACGTAAACATAAAGCATTGCATTTTGGGTATGCAAATCAACTGTTACCTCACACTCTAAATCCATGAGGAGAGTTCTGTATAGTTATTGTAACACTGTACCACCAGCTCCTGGAAGGAAATTCCCATCTAGTTATTTCCTCATTTGTGTTTATTTTCAAGTAGGTCTGACCATACATATCACATTATGAAGCAAATTCCTCATTTTGAGTTTTAAAACATCAGTGTTTCTCACCATACCTCTCAACTTTACAAATTCTCACAGAATGTCCAGATTTTTGCCTCCTATTTTTTGGTTTGTTTCTCAAAATCTGTGTTTTTTGTGCAAATCACTGGGATGACCTGAGGTCTGAAATCACTAACTAATGACATACATTTGAGTTTCAGACTTCATATTCTTCAGAAAACTGCATGCTAAGACAAATCCAGTCATTCTATCAACTTTCTAAGTTTTTAAGATCAATATTTAAAAATCTATCCATATTTTTGGACCTTTGTCCCCATTATGTCAGGCTTTTCCCTGATTTCTTGAGCTAAGGGATTGTGAGGTATGTTCCTCACTGTTCCACACTGACAGAGTCTGTCACTAATATACATTATATATATATATATATATATATATATATATATATATATATATATATATATATATATATATATATGTCACTTAATCATATTAATCAATTAACATTTACAAGTTTATCGTGACTTGTTTTAACCATATTTGAGCTTCCTTGATGAAATTGCTATAAACTATTAATGTGTTCCACTTTTTGCCCATTTATTGCACATTATGAGAGGTACTGTTCCACATTTTGGAGATTGAAGGTTGGTGGGTATGTGGCACAAACAGATCTCAACTTATTATCTCTAGAATCAAGGGCAGAAAAAAGTAAGGTCAAAGGTCTGAATTCAGGGGCATTTTTTAAGTATTGCCTTAATACCACTGATTTTAAACATTATTAGATTAACAGACCTACAGCTGATATACTGTTTCAGAAGTAAAAGAAAACTGTGTCATTTCCTGACTGTACATCATTGCTGTGACTGGAAAATGGGAGGATGGTATAATGGTTAAGGTGTTTACCTTACAGACACAAGGTGCAGGGTTTGATTTTCACATGGGGTAATTAGCTAGGCTTGAAATGGTCCACAATGGTAGTTAGCTTAGTACTAATCTATGAACCTATATCACAAATTTTAGCAGGGACAGAATAAAGTTTTCCTATAATCAGTGATACCTCTGAAAATCAGGGACATGAGAGCTATGTATTACTGGTGAGGAATTTGGTCAGTACTACTGCTACATGTCTGGTTTTGATAGATGAATCCCATCCTTTCTATTGGTTCAGATGACTTTACCCCAATACCTGTACATTGCATCCCAACCCCCACCCCCCAGTGCTCACACACACTGACTGATGAGTCTGTTTGAGACGATCATAACCTTCCCAGATACTTGACTTTTTGGCCCCTACCAACTTTGTCTCTGGATAATATCTGACCAAATTAACTTAATCCCTGGCCATGTTTATTCCACCTGCTTCAACAAGTGCTGCATATCTCTCTTAAAGGATAACAGTGGACTGTAAGACCTCATTGACTCTCACATGCAAAGTTCAGGTATTTCTCAGTGTTTCCTGTCAGGACTTTCAGCAGGTATTCCCACTTCATCTGTCTCCTTCCCACCCATCGGACCCACATATTTCCCTCCTTGAATTTGGGGTTATTCCTCCCCATTAATCCATGCTCTTGATCTGCATGATAGGCCTAAATAAATGAGTGTCCAGTTCTCCAGTGGCTACTTGGTAACCATAAAAGAGAACATCCATTAGAATCTTCAACCAGCACAGCCTGACAAATCTACATGCCTACAATAGCCATCACTCTAAATACTTCATTTATTTTTCTGATGATCCTTCAATGTGTATATAAAAGGCTGTCCCCATTTTATAAATGAGTGGACTGTCATCTTTCTACTGTCTGGACAAACCTTTTCTAGTGCCTCCCAGCACTGCCATGAACTGGAAATGATATAGAGAGGAGTCATCCTTGTGCCATAAAATGGAACCTCTTAGCTTAGTAGCACGATCCTAAATTTAATCAAACCATCAACATCTCAGTCAGTACTCAGTAGAACCTCAAGCTCTCAGCACATCCCTTTTCTTTGTTGATCTGTTTTACTTTTCTTACTGTGTATCCCAGTGCCATCTGTGTCTATCCTAACATCAATGGGCCTCATGTAGAGGGAGGCTTGTCACACTTGCTGTACTGGATTACCTCTGATATATAATAGACCCCAATGAAAGCCCATGGATCAGGTGCTCAGAATAACAGTAGCTGGTACTTTGAGTTGCATGCCTCTTTTGCCCCCTCCTAAGTTTGCATAAAATGTTCACCCCAATTCACAATTCCTTACCTTTCGGTTCCATACTTGATTAATCCTTACACATCTGTCTGACTGGGACTGCTTGTGCTGTGCCTTACCAGTCCCCGGCCCTCTAGTACCAGCTAATTCCTGCAGTGTGGGGCCCCTGCACTGCTCCTACCCCTTAGTCTATAATAAGGTTTAACAGTGTTGCTACTAGCACAGATCATGTCACTTTCCACCCATTTTTAGCAGTCAGGGGCCCTTTAGTTCCAGCTAATTGCTGCAGTGTGGGGTCCCTGCACTGCTCTTACCCCTTAGTCTATAATAAAGTTTAACAGTTTTGGTACTAGCACAGACCATGTCACTTCCCATCCTTTTTAGCAGTCAGGCGCCCTTTGGTACCAGCTAATTGCTGAAGTGTGGGGGCCCTGCACTGCTCCTACCCCTTAGTCTATAATGAGGTTTAACAGTTGTGCTACTACACAACCATGCCACTTCCCATCCCTTGTTAGCTCAGATTCTGATAACTTGCACAATGCAGTTTCTGTACTCTGCCCTTGTTCTGGGTGCAGCACCCTCTCTATAATGCCCCAAACAAATTTAGCATCATCTCCTAGAGCTAGTCCATAAGCTTGCATGTTCTTAATTATAACAGTGGTTCCAGTCTGCTGAATATGTTCCCTGAAAATGAGAGCGTGGCTCAGGAGTGGCACTGCCCACACACCAAATGTGACCTGTTATTAAAGTTATGCTGTGTTGTATGCAGGTCAGTACAGATTCACTCAGTCAGCCTATGTTGGCAGCCTCTCCAAGTCCTTATATAGCTAGCTGACCACTCCCATATTGTCCATCCTATACAAACTGTGCTTACCCCTGCAGTTGCCTCACCCCAATGTGCACTGCCCCTAATACTAGGAAGAATTCCAACTCCCTGATGGATGTCAACCTGTCCTCCAAATACCATTCTTTAAATTAACATTCTGCAAACCTATTTCCTGTTCAGATATGTGCTCAAAAATATAATGCCACCTCCTGCACATGTAAAAAGCTGAATTAGTAATTCTACTGACAAAAGACATAATAAATCCATATGATCTTAGTCTAATGTAACACCATTTATATGTGAACCTTAAAGGGGGATCAGCTGTATCCACCATCTGAGACTTGTTAAATCTTTCTTGACTGAGTGACTGATTAATTAAGCAGCCGTCAGGGCCACTTTATGATTTTATATCAACTGAAAATTGGAAATAAAGCATACTATATTAAGTCAGGCTACCCAGGAAGGTTCAGTGTAAGCGAATAAGTTTCATGAATGGATAATTGAACAGGAAAGCTCCTGGAATAAGTTACACCTTTATTTGCAGGAACAGAGATTAATCATGGAGAAACAAAAATGCAGGCATGGTTAACTGCATGTAAAGAAATAGGGGCAGTAACAGTCAAGGGGTATGAACCCAAATATATTAATAATAAGGACAGTGTACAAACAGAGAAAGTCAGGCAATCAGACCAGCGCTCAATAGCTAATCAAATGTATTTCTATTAAAAATGAATGAAAGGGGACGAGAACAGGATAAGATTCCTAGTAAAGTGTATATTGCTTGGAATACTGTGCAATAATACAGATATCACAGTGTAATAAATAGCAGTCTACCACAGGATGATAATTTATGCAGAAACTAAGGGGTATGTGAATCACTGCAAAGGCAAACTGGAATAAAGTAAGTTTGTGTGAATCTACTTCACATGACTGAAAACTCAAAATACTGAATTCATTTTACTGAGACCACAATACCTAATTGTCTAATCTTCAAAATACTGAAAACTCATTTGACTAAGTATTATTATACTGAAAGCTTACAATGCTGAATTTCAAAATACTGAATTTTAAGCCATAGACGTGATATGTGTTTCTTCTACCTGTGACTTGCTTGTGATAAAAAAAAAAAAACATTACTGTAACTTAAAGTCCCAACAGTCAGAATACTGATAGTACAGTAGAAAGTAGTGCTGTAGTGTTTCTAAGTGTCTCTTTACATTTTTATGGGAAGTATCTAAAATAATATAGCAGACGTGTCACGCGCTCCCGGCAGTAGAGACAGCATGGACAGCACTGTTAGGTAAATAAAAGGTATATGCCCTGGAGTTAGTATATATATATATATATATGTTTTGGAAAGAGTTAGTCATTGTTGTAAGTGTGCAAGTCTATGGTTTAAAATTCAGTATTTTGAAATTCAGAATTTTAAGTTTTTATTATAATAATACTCAGTCAAATGAGTTTTCAGTATTTTGAAAATTAGGTATTGTGGTCTCAGTAAAATGAATTTTAGTATTTTGAGTTTTTAGTCATAGGTTCATACTAGGCTATCTGCCCTAGGGCATTTATAAGCCTAGCCAGAGTGTGTATGGCTTTCGCCACCCATTTTAACTTAACTTTGCTATGCCCTTTTTCGAGGTTAGTATACTGTGCCTCTGTCTAACAGTGACACAGAAGTGATACCCGGGGTAAACCTACGATTTCCCATCCACTCATCAAGATTCCTCTTGAAGAGAGTCAATGAGGGACTCTGCCTAACCTGGACTGGGATTTTATTCCAGAGTGAAGGGAGCCTCTGGGTTATGAATCTGTCCCTCCAGCATGTCCTATTTATTTCAGTGCTGAGGTTCAAGTCTCTCGAGTACGTAGCTCGATGGGATTTGGATTTTCTGAGGTGCAACATGTCCATTAATTCCGGGTTGGACATGGCTTTATATGTCAGGCACAGATCGCCTCTGAGCAGGCGGTATGCCACTGAGTAGAGCTGGAGTTTCTTTAACCGGGCAGCATACGGCATCTGTTTGAGCCCCTTGATCCTCTTGGTGAGGTACTTTTGGGGTCTTTCCAGTTGCTGCAGGTGTCTGGTAAGGTACATCCCAAAAGGGGCATTGTACTCAATTATGGGCCTGATGAGGGATGAGTAAAGAGGCACTATGACCTCCCCTGATCTAGATGTGAATCCCTTCATGATTAGGTGGGCTATATAAAATGTTTTTCTAACCACTTTGGCCACGTGGCTGTCAAATGAGAGATTGCTATCAACTTGGGTCCCCAGGTCCCTAATTACTTCTTCTGTACTTAATGGATTACCACCTATGTGGTAATTTGTGGGCACTTTGTTTTGCCAAAGGGATGACTATACACTTTTTGGCATTTAGCTTGAGGCCATGGCTCTGGCACCAGTTGTCTGTTTCTATGAGGCCCTTTTGGAGGATGCTTGTGTCGGCTGGAGAGTCTATTATGGCACCCAGTTTGCAGTCATCTGCGAACTTGGTCAGCCACAGTCCTTCCATGTTGGCCTGTACCTCCGAGAAATATATACCGAACAAGAGAGGTCCCAGAACTCAGCCTTGTGGGACGCCACTTGTAACTGGTTTGGAGTCTGACATGGCTCCAGCTATTCTAACCATGTGGGTTCTGTCCTTGAGCCAGTTTGCAACCCATCTAGTGACATAGGAGTTTATATTTAAGCTGGTGAGCTTATCTATAATGCCCAGTGGGGTATTGTATCAAGGCTTTGCGAGGTCCAGGTAGGCTGTGTGGACCACCTTCCCCTTGTCAATGGCCTTGGTGACTGTTTCAAAGAAATTGACCAGGTTTAAGAGGCAGGATCTGCCCTTAACAAAGCTGAACTGGGTAGGATCCAGTGTCTGTAGGTCCCCAATATCTTTATTTATAAGGTCTATGATGATCCTTTCCATAGCTTTGCAGACCAAGCTAGTGAGACTTATGGGGCGATAGTTTCCAGGATCCGTTGAGGCACCACCTTTGTGGAGAGGGACCACTGTTGCTGTACGCCTCTCTTTGGGTACATATCCTGTAGTAAGGCTGAGATTGAACAGTAGTTTTAGGTTTGGGTTTAGCTCTTCTTGAAGTTCATGTAGGATGCAGCCCGGGACACCGTCTGGTCCCATTGATGCTGTGTTTCTTGCTTTGGAGAGGGCAGCTCTTACCTGAGCATCTGAGATGTCAGGGGGGGCAGCACTCTGCTGGGATAGATATTAGCCCTTTTGGTGGGGAGGGGGGGGAGAAGTTTGCGCTGAACCTGTCAGCTAGGATGTTGGAAATGTCTGTGGGTTCGGTGTATTTTTTGTCATTTTGGACTAATTCTGAGCATATCTGGGAATTCCCACCCAGGTTCCTAACATAACTAAAGAAAGCCTTGTGATTATCCTTAGTGTCCTGTGCAATTTTTCTCTCAAAGCTGGCCTTAGACGATTTTATGAGTGCCCACAGTTTTTTGCTAATACTGATCAGAGATGCCTTCCCTTTTTGGGATTTTGCTCTATCATGTAGTAGCTTCCTCCTTCTATTGTTTAGTTTGTTTATGGCTGGGGTCCACCAGACAGGATGTCTGCCTTTGGAGGATTGGGTCTTGGTTTTATTTGGGATTGCATGATCCATGCATTCCTGAAGGTGTTCATAGAATGCGTTTATAAAGGATTTTGCGGTCTGAGCCGTATTATCCACAGGCCGGGGGGCTTTGAAGGATTCCACCTCGGTTTTGAGGAGTGTGAAATTTGCTTTAGAGAAGTTTTTCACTGTGGTTTTCTGGGCATGGGGTGGGGTTGGGATGTGAATATCCAGTGAGATTAGTTTATGGTCTGATCTTACCAGTGAGGGATACACTTCTGGTCTGGAGCATAGAGTCCCCATGTTGGTGATGATCAGGTCCAGTATGTTTTCCCCTCTTGTGGGAGTGGTAACAAGTTGTTCCATAGCATTTGAGTTTATAAATTCTAGGAACCTTTGGGCTAGGGTGTTGGAGCTAGAGTAATGCTCCCAGTCTATGGTTGGGTAGTTGAAGTCACCCAGTATAATGGTGTTTGGAGAGACCTTCATATTTTCCAGTGTTCTCAGGAAGGCCGAGTGGGGTTCCTGGGTTTGGGAGGGTGGTCTGTAGCAGGCTATAAACTGGAAGGCAGTTTTACCCACTGTTAGTTGCATATGGATAGTCTCTGATGCTTCGTGCTGTGCCACCAACCTGAAGGTGTGGGTATATTTGACAAATATTGATGCTCCCCCTCCTTTTGTGGTTCGGTTCAAGTTTTGGGGCTGAAAAGCATGGTATGAGGTATAACCTGGTAGTGCTGGGGTGCTCTTGAGAGCTTTGAACCAGGTTTCTGTTACTGCACAGATATCGATGTTCTCCATGCTAAGGAGAGTTTCGAGTGTGTGCATCTTGAGGTTTAGACTTCTGGCGTTGAGTAGCATTACCCTTAGTTTCTTATCCCTTGTGATACCTATGGAGGTGGGTTTGTCTTTTGAGCCTTGCCTAAAAAAGGCACTATGGGGGTAGCAAGAGCCTTTGCCAATGTGAAGTAGATCCATTTGTACGTATAAAACATTGATTTAGTGCTGGAATAAAACATGTTTATCAAACTGAATGGGCTTATTGAAAAGGCTGTATGTGGGACTAGGGAGTGACAGATGACTTGCAGTATTGTGATCTATAACCACATAAAGCTGTACCTTGACTCCACACAAGCATGGTTTGGGGCAGTGTGACCCATCCTCCAAACCCTTGAGGGGATGGCTCACAGTGTTCTGCTTCTCTCTGGTGGTTTAATGGTCCTGCAAGTCTGTCCCTCATCTTGGGTGGGAAGAACGGAGGTATAATGGCCACCCTAACCTTATGGTGGAGCTTCTGCAATAGACATGGAGATGCAGGTCCACATGTATGTCAGACCTACTTAGAGGAATAGCTGCTGCACCAGAAACACTGACTAGACTCGGCTGTTCCTCCAAGTCCTACAGTCAGTTTGGGCTATGGTCAGAACAGTAATGAGATTTAGTTATGGAGGATATAACAGAAGATCAGTTCCTGTTCCTGGCGTACAGAAACTTTTTCATTTCAGTGTTTTATGGTACTGAACTACTTAATGTTTCCCTCTTATGCCATAACCAGAAGATGCTGCCAGATGACACAGAATCAGGAAGTGATTGGATAGCCGCTCAGTATACAGTACATACAAAGACATTTTTTAAACTTAATTAAAACAGGGCCACTGATATAACTAAAGTAAAAGTTTCTTATTTCAGAATCAGAAAGCCCAACTTTAATACTGAGAGCATACATACAAACTGGAAAAACACTGAATCTTTTTTCAAGTTTTAACTTTGCTGTCCAATTTTTCTGTATACAGTAACTACACCCACAAAAATAATAGTGCTTTAGGAACTGAATGTGAAATTTACATACCTCAGCAAAGCATTCTAAAGCATACAACTTAACGTTTACCTCAAAAGTTGCAGACAAATTAAAAAGAATAATCTGGAAAAGGGCCCCACTCCTAACACTAAGGGCACATTTTGGACCAGATTTTGAAACATCAAAGTAATGATGACACACAACCTGTCCTCCATTCCACTTTCTCAACTCCAAATAGAAAAATTCAACCCATCCTTCCTGGATGTCATTATCCCAAGGGTGGGATCCACCAAATTCAGTACCTTGCTGTGCTGAGGTATTGAATTAAACAATGAACTACTAAACTCAGGCAGAATAATGTGATTCAGAAACATTCTGTGTTAATGAACCATATTACCTTGTGTAATGTAGTAACAAGCTGGCCAAGTACTTGTCAGAGCTGATGAATCTTGCAAATGTTGTGGGTAGACTACATGCATCTGCATGTCAGGGAGCCTACCTGCTTGCCTACAGTACCAGTTTCATCATACTGTTTGAGCTGTCCTGCCACGACTATTCAGTGCCACAGCTCCATCTGTAGGGTATATAGGTGACTGCAGGCTTGACAGCCAGCATAGCCATCATGCCTGCATTTACCATGTCGAGGAAAAGAGATTTGAGTGTGCGCAGTGGCGACTAGATCAGCAGCAGGATAATAGAGCTTTTTGTTTTTTTTTTAACTAACAAAGTGAAATTAGCCATGACAAGGTTTAGGTTGGGGAATAGCTCATACTATTCGCTACTGCACATGTGCGAGGTCATAAGCAGACCCTGACTTTGGATAGCTGTGGTACAGTCCCATCGGTATAAGGAACTATGCACTGCAGGCAGTCCAGCTTTTCTAATCAGTACTACCTGCAGTAGCTACTTTCACATACAGATGGAGCTCTACTACACTAAAACATTCCTACATTTCTGTGGGCTTCCCCACTGATTTGGCCTTGCACTATTAGTGAGCCTTGCCAATGTACGATAACACATTAATATTACATTAACAGACCTTAAGTTTCCCCATGTATGCTGTTAGTTTACTATAGTAAGTCAAACATGCATGACTGAACATTAAACCCTTACCTGGAAAGAAAAATAAAATCTGGGCTATTTGAAACCACCCCCAAATTATCTAAGGCACTAAAAGCAATAACCAAAAAAACTGAAAACGTGTAATACTACACATATCTAGATATATGGTTTGACCAAAATCTCAAATTTCTAGATAAATGGTTTGACCAAAATCTCAAATTTCAACACTTCATCCGTTATCTTTTGCTAATATGGCAATGTTAATTCATAACTAACTCTCCAGGGTTTGATCTTGCTCCATGTTTTTGCAAACCCCTTTGAGGTTTATTTTATACAAATGAGTTTTTTTGTTCTGTTCTCTAGGGCTACAAGGTTTTTCTTTTTATTACAGATTTTATTTATGGCTCTTTATTTAAATATGGTGTTTTATTTGTGGTGAACAGGAAATAAACCTGCCTGCAAGAGTTGAGAATACAGACTTTAGGTATACGCATCACTATTTGCTTAAGTGTCATCAATATGTGAGGACTGCTGAAGTGTCCCAAGTTTGCATTCACTGCAATGAGATTGGTCTTGGAGAAATCTCTAAAAACAGTTGGGTTGGTTGTAGGCCTATATTTGGTATTGTATGGTGATCAACACAGCAAAGTGATCTGGTATGACCTCTAGGCATGATAGTGGTACAGAAGCAGACATAGTGTGTGTTTGTGAAGCTAAGACTGAGCATGCTGGTGCACATCAGTAGAGGATATTACCTGATTAAGGAAGTTCACAGTGATAAAAAACACATAAGCATTATACGTATTTATTTGGAGAGCTGTTGTTCTGTCAGGTTATGGAGAAAAGTTATAAGATACTCTGGTTTATTGAAGTGTATTGTGAATTTGCACATCGTGCACATTTGTTTAACAGTTAATTTGTGCCCTAGTTGCACTCTCTTAAACAATAAGCATTTTAAAAATGAAAATTATGTTAGATCACTCAATTGTTAATTGCTCACTCCACTTTCATTATAAGTACTGCTACAAAATAATGCACCTGAACACATAAACAATAACTTACATAAAGCAGTTGTAGCTCCCACTGTATTTCATTGTAAAAGTAATAGACTGTAGTTTTTCATAACACCACAAGGTGGAGCTCTTTTCAGGAATATAATAGACAATTTCAAAAGTGAAAGGGGGAGTCTGAGAGCTAGCTGAAGGAGGGAAGACTGAAACAGGTAGTTGAAGGGAAAAAGGGCCTTGCAGCATGACTGGATTTTCTGTCCTAGTGCCTTGGGACAGGGAAGTGAAGTAGCAGACTGTGTCTGTCTTTTGCTGAAGTCCTGGATGATGGTATTCTGTGGAATCAGGAGAGAAGTCTGAAACCAGTAGTTCCATGCCTGCATATGATTCAGCAAGAAAAGGAGTTCCTTTGGGCCTAGTACAGAGAAGCCATAGATGTTTACTAGAGTTATGGCAGGTGATTTTTCTACATTTCTCATCAGAGGAACCATGGTGCCTGGTCACTAGGATATTCTTGACGGAGTGGTGAGAGGCTCTGGCCATAATTTTATATTTTTATAAGATTGTGGATCCCCCCAAATGCTTTGTGGATTACAAATAACTGGAATCCATATGAGCTCCAACTTGGGCCCCATCATGCCGGCAGCAAGACTGTAAGTAGTCACTGGCCAGTGAACAGGGTATAATAGAGTGTTTCATAGTTGGTCTGTTTAGAACTGATCAAGGGGGTTGAGGGTGTTAGTACTGCCCAATGACATTGCATTTTCTCATATCTGTATTGCTGTATTATGACTCTTTTATTGCTTAATGACATTGTATTTTGCTTGTGTTAGGACTGCTGCCTTCAAGAATTGTGCTGCTCAATGACATTGCATTTTCTCATATCTGTATTGTTGTATTATAACTGTTTTATTGCTTATTGACATTGCATTTTTCCCATGTTTGTATTGCTGCATTATAAAGCTTTACTGCTCATTGATATTGCCTTCTTTGTGCATGTTTGAATGTCAAGACCTTTTTCTGTTGAGTTCTGGGGATGAGGGTGAATGTATGTTGTTATTGCATGCATATCTCACCTTGCCTTATTGCTAGCTGGTGCACTGTTGAAATAATTTGTTTGCGGTTGTGCTAGTACCTTTTAAACTAGATGTGTCACCTAAAATAAAATCTGTCATTCTTGCCAACTTGGTGTGTTGGGGCTATAGGGGTGTCACCAGAGTCAGGTAGAAAGGAATCCATATCGACTTCAGCTACACCTGTGGGTGTGCTACACAGTTATTACAAGTAAGATTTAATAACATACATGTTAAGTTCAGATGCCTATATACATTCCGGTTTCATTAATAAAGCACCAAATGTGTTCATTTTTAATGTAGGGTGTTCCACATGTGAGACACTTCTGACAATTTCTCACTCTAACCTCGACTGTTGTTGCAATTCAAATGGAAATATAGAACCATAAAAGCTAATTTAGGTAGTGAGGCATTGTGGATTCATTCCTTCATGATGTCATGGTAGGGATTCACAACTGCAAGAAAAAAATTCAGAAACCAAATAAACTGCACACATAACATGTTTTTGCATTAAAAGTATATATCTTGATATTGTATATGGTAAGGAATTACACCCGTCTCTAATAGTTTGTTATTTATATCAGCAATGGAAAGTACATAAATATGGGTATATTTCATGATTTGCAGGTCTCATGATGAATGGAATTCTGTGGTGACAAAGATGTGTATGAGGTCTTGCTGACTGATATTATGATATGAAGGAGCTCAAGGTCATTATCCTGGACAATTTAATTAGAGGTGATGGTGTTTTGGATAAAGACAGATGCATCAACAGCATTATCTGTGTATACACTTGTTGACCTAAAGGAGTGGCAACTGGAGAAGCTGGGTACGGGTGAGATGTAGTTACTGTTTTGGAACCAGGTTCCTGTGACAACAGAAACATCCACATTTTACATTGCTAATAAGGCCTAAAGGGAGGGCATTTAATTATTTAAGTTATTAACACAGAGCAGTGCTGCAGTAATATTTACCACACTGGAATTTGCATTTACTAGATCAATAGCTTGACTAGACTGTCTCTGTCTAGAAATGGCATTATGGTACTACAGAAAGTTTTAGCTAATATGTGAAAGCCGTGAGGAGATAGATGCAGGCTATTCTTAATGAAATAGGTAGAACTGTCTTCCATCTCCCAACAGCCTGAAATACCTTGCCCCTTTCAGTATGACACCAATAAATAAGCCAATTATTAAAGTCAGTCTTTTTTTGCTTAAACTATTGCATCATCTCTCAATGGCGTGAGGATGCTGGTCAAGATTAACTTCTTTCCAGCCTCAGAAACATACGGAAAAAGCTCCATTATGTCCCTTTTTGTGTAGTCTAAGGGTGTACATCTTGATTCATTTACACTCACATGGAAAATTACCATGGATTTGGAGTGAATAGATTTGAGTGCCTTAGTGATAAGGTCTGGCACCTGACAGGCAGATGACTTTTACTCTGTCCGTGCTCAGCCTTGTGAGTTGAGCATTGGTGTGCTGAAACATGGGATCACCAATAACTAGTACATTGCCCCGCTGAGTGGACTGCCCCTGTAGCCTGTGGGACATGGCCAGACAACTTTAGTGACTCTTGCATCTGATGATGAAGAAAGAAACTATATGTGCTGATGAATGTGTGTCAGTGTGTTGCTGAGGCTTGGTTGTGGCACATGAGTATGTCACAAAGACTTGGCTATGGTGCATGAGTGAGTCATAGAGGCATGGCTGTCGTGTTTGAGTGCGTCTCTGAGGTTTGGCTGTGGTACAAGTGTGTTGCTGAGGTTTAGCTGTGGTGCATGAGTGTGTCACTGGGTTAGCTGTGGTGCATGAGTGTGTCACTGAGGCTTGGCTGTGGTAGATGGGTGTGTTGCTGAGGTCTAGCTGTGATACATGAGTGTTTGCTGAAGCTTGTCTGTGGTACATGATTGTGCCACTGAGGCTTGGCTGTGGTGCATGAGTGTGTTTGCAGAGGCTTGGCTGTGGTACATGAGTGTGTCACTGAGGCTTGGCTGTGGTGCATGATGTGTCACTGAGGCTTGGCTGTGTTACATGAGTGTGGCTGTGATGAATGAGTGTGTCACTGAGGCTTGGGTGTGATACATGAATGTGTCACTGAGGCATGGCTGTGGTACATGAGTGTGCCACTGACACTTGGCTGTGGTGCATGAGCGTGTTTGCCGAGGCTTGGCTGTGGTACATGTGTGTGCCACTGAGGCTTGGCTGTGATGCATGAGTGTGTTGTTGAGGCTTGGCTGTGGTACATAAGTGTATTGCTGAGGTTTGGCTGTACTGGGTGAGTGTATTTCACAGGTTTTGCTCTGGTGCATGAGTATGTTACTGAGGCTTGGCTGTGGTACAGGAGTGTGTTGCTGAGGCTTGGCTGTGGTGCATGAGTGTGTCAATGTGGCGTGGCTGTGGTGTATGATTGTGTTGCAGAGACTTTGCTCTCATGCATGAGTGTGTTGTTGAGACTTGATTGTGGTACATCATGTGAAGAAAGTGAAAATACTGTCATCCCTGTTAGCATGTCTGGCAAGAGATTTGTGTATATTGTCAGGTTAACTTGTACTGTAAAACAGTGTATCTGTTTGTGAAAATGGAAATAAGTTTTTAAAATGTTGAGTATTTCCTTGTTTATACAAAATGTTTAAAGAATCTGGTAGTGTTTTGATATATTTCTAATTGCACATGTTTGTGAGGAAAATTCTAAAGTATAAACTGTCTGTGGTGAATCAGCTGATCAGTAGGTGATGTCATTAGAATCTTTCTGGTTGCTATGTGAGTATTTGAACAGATGACTGACAGGAAAAATAAATTTTTCAAACAGCTGACTGCTATTTTTAAAATAAGACAGTTAAGACTGTTATCCTGGACTATAAAAGAGCCTGCTGATGTCAGTTGAAGAGCAATTAGTGAAGAGCTGCAGTCAATTACAGTGCTGTGCAGATCTGCTCTAAGTTACAGCACAATGGCGCTAAATATACAGAACCAACTGATATTGCCAACATCCTGGCAGATAGGTTCAGTGCTAACTTTACCCCCCTCTCAACCCCTAAAGGGTCCATCTCTATACAAGAAGAATGCAAAGTTCCTGTAATCACGGCTGCACAGGTACACTCTCCAAAGCCAAGAACACAGCATCCATGGGACCTGACAACATCCCAGGCTGCGTTCTACATGAACTACAGAATGAACTGGCACCCCCACCTAAGTACCATGTCCAATCATAGCCTCACCTCAGGCTTTGTGCCCACTGAATGGTGCACAGCGACGGTTATCACTCTCCATAAAGGGGGAGCCACCACAGACCCCGGGAACTACTGCTCCATTAGCCTGATGAGCCTGGTCTACAAGGCTATGGACTGTATCATCATGGAACTTATAAACAATGACATTGGTAATCTCCAAACTCTGGACCCCACCCAGTTTGGGTTTGTAAAAGGCAGATCATATCTCCTAAACCTGATAGACTTCTTTGAAGCGGTCACCAAGCCGTAGATGAGGGTAAGGTGGTTCACACAGCCTATCTAGATCTCGCTTAGGCTTTTGACACCATCCCCCACTCTGGAATTATAGATAAATTCACTAAACTAGGTATAAATCCTTATGTCACAAGACGGGTTGCCAGTTGGCTCACTGACACCCACACTGTGAAAATAGCAGACTCCAAATCCGACTTCAGACCAGTGACAAGTGGAGTACCACAGTGCTCAGTCCTGGGTCCTCTCCTGTTTGTTATATACTACTCAGAAGTACAGTACAGGCTAACACAGAAGGTCTTTGGCTAACAAAGTTTGCAGATGACTGCAAACTAGGAGCCATAACTGAAACTCCTAACAATGTGGATATCCTACAAAAGAGCCTCACTGAGACAGATGTCTAGTGTCAAAGCCATGTCCTCAAGCTCAATGCCAAAAAGTTCATTGTTATCCCTTTTGGTAAAAAATCTGTAACCATGAACTACCACATAGGTGGTAGTCTACTTAACACCGAAAGTGTGATAAGAGACCTTGGGAAACAGGTGGACAGTAGTCTCTCCTTTGATAATCACATCGCCACAGTAGTCAGGAAATCCTTCTATGTGGCACACCTCATCACAAAAGGTTTCTCATCCAGGAAAAAATAAGTCATTGTTCCCCTCTACTTGTCACTCATTAGACCCATTATAGAGTACAATGCCCCTTTTGGTATGTACCTCACAATACATCTACAACTAGAAAGGCCACAGAAATACCTCACAAAGAGGATTACTGGTCTTAAACAGATGCCCTATGCAGACCGTCTCAAAAAACTCCAGCTTTACTCCGTCGCATATCGCCTACTCAGAGGCGATCTCTGCCTAACATACAAAGCTATGTCAAACCCAGAGCTGTTGAACATGCTCCACTTAAAGAAATCCCAATCTCTCTGAGCTACAGGTGCTAGGGACCTAAACCTTGTCACCACAATAAACAGAACATGCTGGAGGGATAGATTTCTGTCTCAGAGACTTCCCATACTCTGGAACAAACTACCTATCTATATCAAACAAAGTTCCTCATTAGCACTCTTCAAGAAAAATCTTGATGATTGGATGGGAGATAGGAAATTCACCCTGTGGATCACTTCTGTGGCTCTGCTCGACAGGAGCTCAGGAAAATAATTTTCTTGGGTGGTGAAAGCCAGGGTACCTTTTTGGCTAGGCGTCTATAGGCCCCAGAGCCAATAGCCTAGTACCTACCTATGAACATATACCCAAAAACAGGACTCACCAAAAACTGTAAGCCTGTCTTTGCCTTGCTATTATGTTTTAGATTAGATTAGAGACAGTATTCTCTAGTTAGAATAGGAAAGTTTAGTCATTTAGATATAGTTTTTCTAAAATGATGAACTTCTGTCCTACAGTTTAATTGTATATATTCTGCTGATTGAATTCCGGTGTTTATTGAAAATCATTGATTTGCATTCTTTTAACCTTTTACTTATTATTAAATGTTTTTCATTACTTTACACTGTGGCTGGACAATCAGTGTGTTCTTCAGAGTTTAGAGAGTGCTTATACCTGTTTGATATTCTCCAGGTCACTTTGAATGCCTGTCCGCTTCTGGTCATAGCTATCATTTATTTTGATAATTAATTTTTAATACTTGATCACCCTTTGAAGGGCATGTAGATCTGTCTGACTCTGGTGGAAGTGTGTACCATTTGCAGTGTGGAGGGGACACAGCTGAAAACCTTTGTCAGGCTTCCCATAAGTGTTTGAGTATGTGAGATTTAAATTTATTTTGAGTGTGAGTGAGTCAGAGGTCGTAAATTGGAACACATTGTTCTGAAGTGTATAATAAGGGATTACATTTGGGACAGACAATGTATATAGTTCAGTCCCAGGAAATAGAGCATGTTCCTGTTGTGCTCTTAAGGGAATTTGTGGAATTTTACTCATGTGTGTTTTGTGTTCTGGTGTTTTCCATGACACTCCCACACTGGAGTCAGTGGTGAGGATTGAGGATCCTTAATTACTGACCCAGGTGGTACATCACTGTATTACTGAGACTTGTCTGTGGTGCATGAGTCTTTCGCTGAGGCTTGACTGTGGTGCATGAGTACATTAATGAGCTTTGGCTGTGGTGCATAAGTGTGTTGCTGAGACCTGGCTTTGGTGGCTGAATGTGTTGTCGAGCTTTGGCAGTGGTACATGACTGTGTCATTGAGACTTGGTTGTGGTACATGAGTGTGTCACTGAGACTTAGCTGTGGTGTATGAGTGTGTCACTCAGACGTGGCTCTAGTACATGAGTATATTGCTGAGATTTTGCTGTGGTCCATGAGTGTGTCACTGTGGTTTGGCTGTTGTGCATGAGTGTGTTACTGAGCCTTGGCTGTGGTACATGAGTGTGTCACTGTGCCTTGGCTGTGGTGTATGAGTGTGGCACTGAAGCTTGGCTCTGGTACATGAGTGTGTAGCTGAGGTTTAGCTGTGGTACATGAGTGTTTGCTGAGGTTTGGCTATAGTTACATGAGTGCGTCATTGAGGGTTGGCTGTGATACATGAGTGTGTGGTTGAGGCTAGGCTGTGGTACATAAGTGTGTTGCTGAGGTTTAGCTGTGCTGGGTGAGTGTGTTGTACAGGCTTTGCTCTGGTGCATGAGTGTGTTACTGAGGCTTGCTTGTGGTATAGGAGTGTGTTGCTGAGGTTTGGCTGTGGGGCATGAGTGTGTTCCTGAGGCTTGGCTGTGGTACATAGGTGTGTTGCAGAGGTTTGGCTGTGCTGGGTGAGTGTGTTTCACAGGCTTTGGTCTGGTGCATAAGTGTGTTACTGAGGCTTGACTGTGGCACATGAGTGTGTCACTGAAGTATGGCCATGGTGGTTGTGTGTGTTGCTGAGGGTTGGCAATGGTGTGTGAGTGTGTTGCTGTGGTTTGGCTGTGGCACCCATGTGTGTTCTTGATGCTTGGCTGTTGGACATGAGTGTGTTGTTGATGCTTGTCTGTGGTGCATGAGTGTGATACTGAGGTTTGGCTATGGTGCACAGGTGTGTTGCTGAGACCTAGCTTTGGTGCATGAGTGTGTTGATGAGCTTTGGCTGTGGTGCATGAGTGTGTTGCTGAGGTTTGGCTGTGGTGCATGAGTGTGTTGTTGAGGCTTGGCTGTGGTACGGAGGTGTGTTGCAGAGGTTTGGCTGTGCTGGATGAGTGTGTTTCACAGGCTTTGGTCTGGTGCATGAGTGTGTTACTGAGGCCTGACTGTGGCACATGAGTGTGTCACTGAGGCTTGGCCATGGTGCATGTGTGTATTGCTGAGGCTTGGCAATGGTGTATGATTGTGTTGCTGAGGTTTGGCTGTGGCACACGTGTGTTGCTGATACTTGGCGGTTGGGCATGAGCGTGTTGTTGATGCTTGTCTGTGGTGCATGAGTGTGGTGCTGATTCTTGTCTGTGGTGCATGAGTGTGATACTGAGGCTTGGCTATGGTGCATAGGTGTGTTGCTGACACCTGGCTGTGGTGCATGAGTGTGTTTATGAGCTTTGGCTGTGGTGCATGAGTGTGTTGCTGAGGCTTGGCTGTGGTGCATGAATGTGTTGCTGAGGCTTGGCTGTGGTACATGAGTGTGTTGCTAATGTTTGGCTGTGGTACATGAGAGTGTCACTAAGGCTTGGCTGTGGTGTATGTGTGTGTTACTGAGGCTTGGCAATGGTGCATGAGTATGTTGTTGAGGTTTGGCTGTGGTACACGTGTGTGTGGCTGATGCTTGGCTACTGGGCATGAGTGTGTTTCTGATGCTTGACTGTGGTGTATGAGTGTGATACTGAGGTTTGGCAGTGATGTACGAGTGTGTACCTGAGACACTCCTAAAAGAGCTTGATGCAGTATTGTCAGTATTACAAAATGACCTCACAGAGGTATGACTCCCTCAGAGGAACTATGACTAAAGGCCCCAACAAAACACATCTTGCTCTGACACTTAAGTTTCATCTTCTAGAAATATATATAAATCATGACCCATTTATTGCAGGACAACATATGTGACAAAACTGTATCTTTGACACTCCAATGCTTACTTTGTTCAGTATGTGCAGGTGCAATGCTCATATCTGATCAGTGGTATCCTGGATTTTAGACTTTTATGGAAAAAATAATCTATTTGCATTGGCATTGGGATGATATTTTCTGTTCTGTAGATCATCTTACATTCACCTACTTATGACAGCACTTATTAGCACCATCCATATGTGAAATAAGTTTTCTTTCATAAAAGAATGAACATAATCAGTGGTTTGTTTTTTATGCATGTGGCAAAATATGACCATATAAGTATTTATAAAATCTTTGGATTCCAAACATTATGGTTAATCCTTCTTCATCTAGTTGTAACTACCAGGAAGTATATGTATATTTGTTATAAATCTATATGGTTTTTCAGTCCTACCTTTATGTAGAGGGATGACTGTTATAATTCTCCATTCATATGACACAAAGTCTGAATGGAGTCTCTGGATAAATTTTGATTCAAGTGGTCCTGAAAGGTCATATTTCATGCTATTTTGTTGAGTTCTGATGCCATAAGGCAAACAATCATAGTACACCATGATGCCAGGCTAAAGGAAAATGAGTTAAATGTAATGTATTTTATCCATTACTCTCTTTTTCACCATTAGGCATTGTATTTGTTCTCATGGCATAGGAATATGTGACCTTTGCCTTTCTGAATGTAAAAGAATAGTGATGTCTTCTGAAGTGTGCTGGATCTCCAGACTTGTTGCCTTCTCTTGTGAATGACCAGGCAGTGTTTTTTATGTAATTGTTGCAACATCTGATGAACATTATGTTGAATATCACTAAGACACTAGGGTGGAATCAAGGGAAGGAAACAGACTTGGATATGCATTAGTAATTTTCATTGTTTCTGGACTAATGTGATGAAGATTTTGTTCCTGAAAACTTTAATATGACAGGTAAAAACTGGTTTAACTACTTGTTGTTTTCCATTATCAAGAAAATGATATGTGACAAACATTAGAGACTTTGAAGAAAAAACATTGTATAAAACTAGGTGCTATGCTGTGCTATGTGAATTAGATGTGGTCTTGTTTGCAGTGGACCCATCTGTAAGTATTTATTATTCACTTATATAACTTATGATACTTATACTTAAGGACAGTGTTTTTGAGTAAGCAACAGCTAGATAACTTGTGCATCTGGAGATTTTTTCTATATGAATAGAATGAGGCACCAAAGTTACACACTGAAACTATCCACAGTAACTTTATTTAGAGAAGAACAGTAGGTGAGCGCTTTCACAACTCAGTGTTGCTTCATTAGACAATGTTAATGCAGACCATGCTTGGTTACATACTTAAGCAATCAGTGTGGTTTCAACTATTTAAAGCAATACAGTCAAATAATTTAACAATTAAACACTATTAGTACAAGCTTATGCAAACTGTGTATTTAAAACCAACCTTAAAGTACGTCTCTCTATAAAAAACATCATTATTGACCATAATATATGTAAAAGTATTAAAAATATATATAATATAAAAATGTCCTATATAAAATCTTAAATATATATATAAGTAAATGCAAAAGCTTGATGAGCCATAGTACCACATTAAAACCTAGAAATTAATGTTTAAGACATCTTGCTTTAAGGCAAGGGACTAGTGAAGTACAGCCATTCAAGCCCAGATATCTATCTGCATTCAGCTTGATAATCCATTTCTGTTCTAACTCTTCCGTATAATTTTCTATGTCCCCACCTCTATTTGTCCTTAATACTTGTTGTAAAACCAAAAATTTGAAGCAGTGAGTACTGTTTGTATTTAAAATATGATTTTCTAGGGCATTAGATTGTTTCAAATTTCGTATATCCCTTGCATGTTCTAATATTCTATCTTTAAAAGTTCTGTTTGTTTTTCCTACGTAGTAGGCATGACATGCTTGACAAAAACTAAAATAAATAACATCTGTACTCTTACAATCATAGTATTTCTTAGTATATAACCTAAAATGTTTCATCGGATGAATATACTTATTTTTAATATAAATGTACTGACAGGCTGCACAATTCCTGCATGGAAAAGTGCCTTGTCTGTTGGAGAGATTTTTTCTATGGGGTTGGTGTTCTTTATTACAAAGATGTTGCTTCAATGACGCGTTGTTCTTAAAACTAAAACTAGGTGTGTCACCGATCATGGGGACAAGGTCTGGTAGTTCCTGTAGTAAGTGCCAGTTCTTCTTAATGATATCTGTATACTTATTGATATCACTTGCAAATCGAAAAACTACTCTAAACTTATTCCTATCAATGTCTCTATTGCCAGACGTTCTCATATCACTTTGAGAGCTCAGGTAAGGCTTACATCTTGTTGATCTAACTTTCCATGCCTCTGTTATCACATTCGTGATTTCTGAACTTGAGTAGCCTCTTTGCTCAAATTCACTGTGTAATTTATCCAGTGCCCCTGCAGCCTCTTCATCATTGTTATGCAGGTGTAAAGTTCTAAAAACTTGTCCTTTGAGAACATTTCTAGAAATGTGTCCTCGGGTACATGCTAGATTTATGAAGACAGGCATTGGTCCTGGTAGGCTTGTAGTAGATACTAGTTTTCAGCTGTTTTAAATTAGTTTTAGTTACACTTACATCTAGAAAGTCAATGGACAAACATTAGAGACTTTAAAGAAAAAACATTGTGTATAACTAGGTGCTATGCTGTGCTGTGCTATGTGAATTAGATGTGGTCTTGTTTGCAGTGGACCCATCTGTAAGTATTTATTATTCACTTATATAACTTATGATACTTATACTTAAGGACGGTGTTTTTGAGTAAGCAACAGCTAGAGAACTTGTGCATCTGGAGATTTTTTCTATATGCATTCTATTTTATTGCCTTTTATTTTATGTTTTTGTGTGTGTAAACATACATATATTTGAATCTACATTTGCACATTTTTTTTGTTGTTTAAGTAAAGGTCTTTCATTAACTTTTAAACTCTTGTGGCTGGCAACCATTATTTATTATAGTGATAACCCACAGCTGGGTGTGGGTAATGCTGGATTTACCCATGACTGGCATGGTTTGGTTATGAGGATGGAGCCCGAGTGACCAAACAAAGCCAACCATAGATAAATCCAGCATTACCCACACCCTGTCATGGTTTATTGCTATTATACAATGACATTAGTTAAGAAAAAAGTTAGTTACTTTTCTTAAATAATGTCCTTGTATAACAGTGACATGCTGCTCTTCCACATTTTTCCCTCATATCCTGAGGCTTTCCTGATGTACTGAACATATGTAAGGAAGATTTCCATTGCCTTTTTTTAATTAAAAAAGAAATCAGGAAACTTTCAATGTACGGGAAAAATGGGATAGAGAAAATAAAGGGATAATCCGGTACGTTTCTCTAGTTTTGCATAATGTGCCTGATTATCCTTGTATTTTTCTCTCTCCCATCTGTCTCATTCATTTTAAGGCTGCTATTTTTGTCATTATTTTTAATGAAAGAAAAGCAACATTTTCGTAGCACATATTAATGGAAGAAAGTATGGGAGCCTGGACTTTTTTCCATTGGTATATGCTTGATTTACAACGGGCACAGTGGTTGGGCTGACCAATCAGCGTGCTTATTTTAAAATGTTAATGGCCAGTCATTGTATAATATATATATATATATATATATATATATATATATATATATATATATATATATAAGCACTGCTGTTCATCTGAGAAGATGGTAAGCATTATTTACCCTGTTAGTTATAAGATGTGTGGCACAATGGAAGCAGGAAGAATTATGTGCTTTTTTCTCCAGATATAGATGGCATAATTATGGAAATATATAAACTTTTTCCTTCAACGATACTATCCCTCATCCATAAAACTCTATTAGAAATTCAGTCACAAACTTTAATACCACCCTCTTGGAGATATTTCCAAATCACACCAATCCTAAAGGAAAACAAATCCCCAAACCTCTGTACCTCATATAGACCTGTATCGTTATTAAATAATGACTATAAGATATTTATGACAATATTAACTAACAGAATGAAAATACCACCATCCAAAACAATAAATAATGATCAAACTGGAATTATATATCATAGACACACACACATGACAATATTAAAAGGATAATTTATCTTATGGATTATGTTAATTAAGAAAATAAACACTGATAATTGGCTTAGATACAGAGAAAACATTTGATTCCCTAAATTGGGACTATTTATTCAAAATCCTAATGCTATTTGAATTTTCTGCATCCTTTGTTCATCTCCTAAAGAATATATATACAAATAATTTAGCGTATGTCAAGTTAGGTCCTTTTACCTCTGAATCTATACATATAACAAAAGGCACTAAGCAAGGATGTCCCATGTCACCGCTTCTATTTGCTCTGGCTATTGAAATATTGGCAGATTCAATTTGTAACAATATAAAAATCAAAGGAAAAGATGTTTATGAGCAATACAATTCTAAAGTAATGCTATTTACTGATGACATATTACTAACACTATCTAATACAAAGGAGACATTAGAAGAATTAGATATATTAATTGACAAATTTCACATGACTTCAGGACTCAATTTCAATAAATCAAAATCAAAATTTGTATTTTTAAATAAAAAAAGAACTGGAGACTAAGGGGGATCGCATCACAGGGAAACAAGAATCTACGTTAAAATATGTAGGAATTGAGTTACGTAAGGATAATAATGAATTAGTCTCAAAAAACCACAATAATATCATCAACACAATTAAAATAACTGTGGAAAAATGCTAAAAAATAATATTAACATTTGAAGAGAGACTACAGTTAGTAAAAATGGTTTTACTGCCCAAGATCCTATATATAGCCTTGGCAATACAACTGTTATCAGAAAGGAATATACTTAAAGAAATAGATTCATGCCTAATAACATTTTTATCTTCTTCTTCTTTTGGCTGCTTCCTTTAGAGGGTCACTACAGTGGATCAACTGTTTCCATTACTTCCTGTCCTCTGCATCTTGCTCTGTCACACCAAACACCTGCATGTCCTCTCTCACCACATCCATAAACCTTATCTTAGGACTTCCTCTTTTCCTGTTACCTGGCAGCTTCATCCTTAGCATCTTTTTCCCAATATACTCTGCATCCCTCCTCAGCGCATGTCCAAACCAATGTAATCTTGCCTCTCTGACTTTGTCTCCAAATCTTCCAACCTGGGCTGACCCTCTAATATACTTATTCCTAATCCTGTCCACCCTCGTCAAACCAAGTGCAAACCTTAACATCTTTAACTCTGCCACGTCCAGCTCTAATTCCTGTCTTTTTGTCAATATCACTGTCTCCAACTCATATAACATAGCTGGTCTCACTACCCTCTTGTAGACCTTCTCTTTCACTCTTCTGATACTCGTCTGTCACAAATCACTCCTGACACTCTTCTCCACCCACTCCATCCTGCCTGTACTCTCTTCTTCACCTCTCTTCCACACTCACCATTACTCTGAACTGCTGATCCCAAGTATTTAAACTCATCTACCTTCACCACCTCTACTCCCTGCATCCTCACCATTCCTCTATCCTCCCTCTCATTCACACACATATATTCTGTCTTAGTCCTGCTGACCTTCATTCCTCCTCTCTAGAGCATATCTCCACCTCTCCAGGGTCTCCTCCACCTGTTCCCTACTCTCACTACAGATCACAATGTCATCTGCAAACATCATAGTCCACAGGGACTCCTGTCTGATCTCATCTGTCAACCTGTCCATCACCATTGCAAATAAGAAAGGGCTCAGAGCTGATCCTTGATGTAATCTCACCTCCACCTTAAATGCATCTGTCACTCCCACCGCAAACCTGACCGCTGTCACACTACCCCCGTACATATCCTGTACCACTCTTACATGCTTCTCCAACACTCCTGACTTCCTCATACAATACCACAACTCCTCTCTAGGCACCCTGTCATATGCTTTCTCTAAATCCACAAAGACACAATGCAATTCCTTCTGACCTTCTCTGTACTTCTCCATCAACACTCTCAGAGCAAACATCGCATCTGTAGTGCTCTTTCCTGGCATGAAACCATACTGCTGATCACTAATCATCACCTCCCTTCTTAACCTAGCTTCCACTACTCTTTCCCATAACTTCATGCTGTGACTGATCAATTTAATCCCTCTGTAGTTACTATAGTTCTGCACATCACCCTTATGCTTAAAAATCGGTAGCAAAACACTTTTTCTCTATTCCTCAGGCATCCTCTCACTTTCCAAGATTTCATTACACAATCTAGTTAAAAACTCCACTGTCATTTCACCTAAACACCTCCATGCTTCCACAGGTATGTCATCTGGACCAACAGCCTTTCCATTCTTCATCCTCTTCATAGCTATCCTTACTTCCTCCTTGCTAATCCACTGCACTTCATGATTCACTATCCACACATCATCCAACCTTATCTCCCTCTCATTCTCTTCATTCATCAACCCCTCAAAGTACTCTTTCCATCTACTCAACACATTTTCCTCGCTTGTGAGTACGCTTCCCTCATTATCCTTTATCACCCTTACCTGCTGCACATCTTTACTAGCTCGGTCTCTCTGTCTAGCCAATCGGCACAGGTCCTTTTCTCCCTCTTTAATGTCCAACCTTTCATACAACTCTTCAAATGCCTTATCCTTAGCCTTCGCTACCTCTCTCTTTGCCATGCACCTCATCTCCTTATACTCTTTTCTACTTTCTTCATCTTTCTGACAATCCCACTTCTTCTTCGCCAGCCTCTTTCTCTGTATCCTCTCCTGTACTTCCTCATTCCACCACCATGTCTCCTTGTTGTCCTTCCTCTGTCCAGATGTCATGCCAAGCACCTTTCTAGCCATCTGCCTTACTAGCTCTGCTGTAGTTACCCAGCTATTCGGTAACTCTTCACTGCCACCCAGTGCCTGTCTTAACTCTTCCCTGAACTCCACCTCACAATCACCCTTTTTCAATTTCCACCATTTGATCCTTGGTGCTGCCCTCACACTCCTCCTCTTCTTGATCACAAATGTCATCCTACAAATCATCATCCTATGCTGCCTAACTACACTTTCTCCTGCCACCACTTTACAGTCTCCAATCTCCTTCAGACTGGCCCTTCTACATAATATATAATCTACCTGTGTGTATCTTCCTCCACTCTTGTATGTCACCCTATGCTCCGCCCTCTTGTTAAAATACGTATTTACCACAGTCATGTCCATCCTTTTCGCAAAATCCACTACCATCTGACCTTCTGCATTCCTTTGCTTAACACCATACCTACCCATCACTTCCTCATCCCCTCTGTTCCCTTCACCAACATGCCCATTGAAATCTGCTCCAGTCACCAGTCTCTCACCCTTAGGTACAGCCATCAATACTTCATCCAGCTCCCTCCAAAACTTTTCTTTCTCATCCATCGCACACCCAACTTGTGGAGCATATGCACTAACAACATTCATCATTACACCATCAATTTCCAGCTTCATAAACATCACTCTATCCGACACTCTTTTCATCTCCAAAACACTCTTAGCATACTGTTCCTTCAGGATAACCCCTACGCCATTTCTCCTCCAATCCACACCATGATAAAACAATTTGAACTTGCCTCCGATACACCTAGCCTTGCTCCCCCTCCATCTGGTCTCTGGCACACACAATATACCAACCTTCCTTCTGTCCATCATATCAGCTAGCTCTCGCCCTATACCAGTCATACTGCCAACATTCAAAGTTCTGACCCTCACTATCACAGTCCTAGCCTTTACCTGCCTTCGGGCATGCCTTCCCCCTCATCTCCTCCTTCGGCCAACAGTAGCCCAATTTCCACTAGCACCCTGTTGGCCAACAGTACTGGTGGTGGTCGTTGTTAACCTGGGCCTTGACCGATCCAGTATGTATATCTGTACTGTTGTCCGCATGTATGATTTGGCAAAAATTTTATGTCGGATGCTCTTCCTGATGCAACCCTCCCCATTTATCCGGGCTTGGGACCGGCACAAAGAAATGCACTGGCTTGTGCATCCCCAGTGGCTAATAAAATACAATTTTTATGGTTTCCTAAAAGAAACAGAATAGCTTTAATACATCATATCAGACCATGGAAACAGGGAGGATTAAACTTTCCTGATATAGAAACATATATACAAATGCATCAATATCTAAAACAGTCTCACATTGGATAAGTCCAAATTACTCTGTAAATTGGAAAGAATTACTAACTGTAATATCAATAAATTAATTTGATTTACAAAAAAAAAAATTCAAATAGATAAAAACAATTTGCCGTGGCACATATTATGTATTAGTATGCAATATAACATAATTAAACCCACTAAAACTCGTATTATTAATTATTACATTGATTCATTTAGGAAAATTATTAATGCAAATATAGAGGGCCGCAGTGGTGCAGCGATTAGCGTTGTCACTTCACAGCAAGAAGTTCTCCCGTTCAATTCTCTCCTGGAGCACCTTCTGTGTGGAGTCTGCATGTCCTCTCCACAGTTGAGTGATGTTTAAAGACATGCAGGTAGGTCCGTGCATGAATGGGTGTGCCTTCTTTGAAGGCTGGGTATCGGGCTGACAACTCGGCATGGTAAAAATCCACTGCCAATCATTAGCGAATTGGAGTTCCGCTGTGGCAACCCCTAACCGGGAAAAGCCGAAAGACATTACTATTAATGAAAATATAGATTTAAAAATCTGGTTTGATCTTTTAACACCGTTTATAGTCACAAAGAACTTTCCACATAAAATATATAGAGAAATTATTAATTCCTGGGAACAGAAAGGATTTGTTTGTTGGCTCCAATGTATCAAAGAACTAAAAGTTTTAGATATGCAAGTAATAAAAACAACATACAAAATTCCACAACAGAACTGGCTAACTTTAGAGAGTATTCTGTCCTATTCACAAGATTTAAGTAAAATAATTAACAATTCTTCATTTAAAGAAATACCTACCTTTACGAAATTCATATATGAAATCATATATAATGACTTTGACATGGGAAACAGTACTTCAAAATTTTACAAAATATTGATAAACTATAAAACAACACTCAAAACCTCATATTGGAAATATATAACAAAAGGACACAATACAGTTAACTGAAGATATTAAGACAAATATCTTATTATCGATAAAATATACATCCTTTACACAATACTGGAAAGTTTTTAATTGGAAATGCTTGCACAGAGCATTCTTAACCCCAGACAGAATCAGTAAAATTAGTTCTTCCATAAAAGAAATATGTTCGAGATATGAGCAAATACACAATGCAGATTGGAACCATATTTTCTTTGATTATGTTAAAATTAAGCCATTTTGGAGTGGAATTAATAACTTTCTACAAGCTTTATTTAATCATTTTATTTAACTAAAGCTCTTGTATTATTAAATGTGAACGAAGGCCCTCATTTGAATAGGTCAAACATGTATCTAGTATGGGCTATACTTGCAATTTCAAGGAAGTGTATAACAAGAAGATGGAATACAAACACAATACCAACTTTGGAAGACTTCTACAGCCTACTGAAGACCACAACATTATTTGAAATTAAAATTAATAAACTAAGAATTTATCCAAAGCCATTTATCAACAATCCTTGGGGAAAAGTCTTATCGTTGATTGACACTATACAGTAATTGATCAAATACTCTGATAATGGATTGGACATACTTATAAAGTGACTGTATACATTAAGATCTGTTATAGTGTCAGGCTAATGTAAATAGTGTACATAGTTATTTAAGATGTTATGTATAAATACTATGGAATTCATTCAAATGTATTTGAAAAATAAAAAAAAAATTTTTAGAGAAAAAATAATTATGTGCTTTTTTGTTATTCAAATTTTATGCTAATTTGATGACCAGATGTTTCGCTGAATGTTCCTACTTTTCAAGGGTTTTTGCTCTCATTGAAAACAGGAGCAAAGGCCCTTGGATGTTCCTTCTGTTTTTTTGTTGAATGTATATTTTCAAGTTTTGTGTTACATGCATATGTGATGCCCCTGCACTGGCCCAGCAATCAAGGAGCCTCAATCCTCACCACTAACACCCATGAGGGATGTCCATATAGGGAAAGGATAATAAATACACACACAGTAAAGTACAATTTCCCTTAAGAACACACAGAGATCACAATCAATCTGGGGCTGGTTTCTCCCTTTCTCTCCAGGTCCTCAATAAGACTCCCCACTGGCACAGCTATAGGGTCCAGATCTCAGCCTAGTGGGCAAGGTAAAACCTCCAGCACCCTCTCTGTCCAACCAGTGCTTCGTGTCCCTGCCCAAGTAGCTGACACACACACACTTTGAGATAAGAGTTTATACAACCACACAGACACTCCTGGGTAAGGCTGGTGCAGGTTCTCCAGCTGTGCCCCTTTTACCTAGACTATACGGTAGTACCACTTGCCACCACCCACTAATATTTATCAGCTACTCAAAGGCCCTAGGAAGTGTGCCCAATTATTTCTGTGCAATATTATTATCCAAATGATAAGTGCAACCAAACAATCAAGACATATTTGGAGTGACTTGGTACAGTATCATTATATACATGCAATGTACTCTTAGAGCTTAAATGATCACTACACAAAACAGCCACAGTTGAAAGGTTTAAAAATATTTAATAATAAATAATAAAAACACAAGACAATACTTTTTACTACACAATGCTAGTCAAGAGTTCAGAGATCACAGAGAAATACTTAAAATAATACAGTAGCAAACGTTTTGACATTACAGAAGAACTAGTCTAATTTTCCTATTTTCTAGATATATCTAAGATAAAACACAGTTCTAAAATCCTTCTTCCATATAAATACAGGTGACGTTGGATGATGTCAAGACAAATGCTCTAATGCTTTCATTTTTTCTGTCCTTAAATTGATAACTCAGTACCCCTGATTCATTTCAGATTACACCATTTCTTTCTGGTTCCCAGGCTAACAGATTCTCAGAGGTAAATAGCCCTTGATCTTGCAGCTGTTCAGGAAGCCAGAACAATAAAATAATTTATACATGCAAATTCTAGCAATTAACTTGGGTCTCAAGACAATAGCTATAATTCCTTCATCCAGACATATCAGCTCCTAGTTTTGACATCAAAGAATTGACTTATTAGCTTTGTTACAGCAGAGTGCACTTTTGTCATATTTTTGCAGTTCCACATTTAACACCATTTTCCCCATTTAAGAGAACAAGCCCATGGCTTATATTAATATTTCAAATGACAGAATTATCTACAAAATTCTATCTGGCTAGGCTGGCAGCCTTTACCTATCTTCACTGCATATAGTATTGTTTGACAGACTGATCTTTTGTATAGTTGTTTCTTCTCATCTCCATTTGAATCTATGTCACATTTTCAAGACGTTTTGTTTTTAAAACTCTCAAACAAAAAAACTAAATACAACACACCTTCATTCCATATTAACTTGGAACAAACACACAGAACTATGTACATCTTCAAAATATGAAGTTTAACCCTCCAGAAAGGAACAATTGCCCCAAATTGACAGCTCCACCTACTGGCATTATCCAACCTAAAATTAAGGTTAACCAATGCTAAAGCGCATGCTACCGCCTATGCTCTCACTTGCTCTGATTTCTGTCACTTCTTTTCTAATCTCTCTTCCCCTCCCATCAATAAACATCCACTTTTATGCTTTCAGAAAACATTAACTTTTAGCCTTAAGAAAAAGTTCAGTGGCTATCTTTAAATAAAACGAAATTGTACACTGTTCTGTTAACTGCATTGAAGTATTTAGACTGCTAGGGAGGTTGCTACCCTTATTCACTTTCCATAATTTTAAACTTAATTTTTCCACTGAACTGCTTGCCATTGTACCTTTACATTTTGCATTTCCATCAGCAAAGATACTCAGAATTCTCAGGATAGCACCTGTAGACAGCTTGTCTCCATGGAAATGTATTCAGCAATGAGTCTTTGTAAATTTCACTCAAAAAATAATCTACAGCTGCCCTTAGCTGCAAACATCTCAACTCCACTGAACATTTGTCTGTGGATAACTAGCTAATATATTTGCTGTTAATAAGCTTAGCATTCTCATGGCTTTCATCATTTTGTCTTATTTGTAAAGCCTACATGCTTGCAAAACATCTGTTTACAGCTTAAGTCAAAAGTAGTAATCTGGACATTCAGCCCTGTAAAATTAAAAGAGAAAATATCCTAATTCTAAGTATAATATAATCAGTGCATTTTTACACCCTAACCTGTACTCCAGCACCCCAAGATCACAGCTTATGAACATTAAAATTGCTTTTGTCTAGACTTTTTTTCTCTTGTTATATTGTAAAATCTATTTTTTTACAACTAAAAATGTACTTGTTGAGTTTAATATCTTTAATATAAAGCAGTTACTGAAAGACTCTCTCATGTTTAAAAGACACATGACTATACCCTACACAAAACTGTTTTATTGTATATTACATGTAGTTTATATCATGAAATGTTTTATACAAATACTAATAAGAACAATTGTTTTACTTACAGTTAGTTTTCCCCTTTTAGTGTCCTTCTAAACATTAATGATATAAAGAGGGGTATATGCTTTACAGTCCACCCACAAGTTTAACAAAGTCAACAAAAGTCTAATGTTTTTAGCTGCTTATTCTTGCAAAAGCATATTTAACACATGCAATAACATGATTTACAGATTTCCATCTATTCACTAATTTCAGAGTTGCTGTTCTTCTTCTTGCTCATCTCCATCTCCCATTACCAGACTCTGGTTCAAGTCCAAGGTACTGGTGTTTCATCTGATTAACTCCTGTTCTTTTTTCTCTATCTCAAGCATTCTCCTTTGGAACATTGAAAAAGGTTTCACTGACAAAGTCTCTCTGTGAAACTTACCATCAGAAGAATGAGAAGCAGTGTCCCCTTCTGCTTGCTGACTCACTTTTTGTTGGATAAAGTTTTTTTTTTATTTTCTCCTTAGCCTGTTCTGAGTAAAAAAAAGGATTTGAAGACAGCTGGATATGGCAGCTTGAATCATACACCTGCCTCTTGATATTCCCTGATTGTTGGGATAAATTTAGTTCTCTTTTACTTGCTGTACAGTGAATAATCATTTTTTACAGTCTGTTGTTTCCAATCTTTAATGCCTTACATTTCTGCTACAATTTTATCAGGATCAACTCTTTTCTGCTGGTACAATTGCATCTTTACTAATATAGGTCTTGGCTGCTTTCTCATGGGCAGGTTTAGAGCATACACTCAATGTGCCTTTCTTCTTCTTCTTCTTTTGGCTTTTCCAGGTTAGGGGTCACCACAGGAGATCACCTGTATGCTCATGACTGGCAGTGGAGTTTTACGGTGTCGAGTTGCCAGCCCGGCGCCCAACCTTCCACAGAAGGCACATGCATGCACTCACGCCTAGGGCCAATTTAGAGTGTCCAATCCACCTACAGCATGTCTTTGGGATGTGGGAGGAAACTGGAGCACCCAGAGGAAACCCACGTGACCACAGGGAGGACATGCAGACTCCGCACAGAAGGCACCCCAGCCAAGGATCGAACCGGAGAAGCTCTTGCTGTGAGGCATACACTCAATGTGCCTTTCAGTTAACAAAGTCTGCTGTCGAACAGCAGTCCAGTTGCTTATTTGTGCTTATATAAAATTACTACAGTCTATTCATTCAGTTTCTCTATTACAGCAGAAAATCACAGGTTTTCTCTGCATGCCCTGTCTTCTAACCCTCATATTCAGACAGCTTTTTCTTCATGTCATCTGATTTTTTCAGTTGTATCGGTTTGCCTGAATGGCTAGTTAAAGCTTCTTCTATATTTCCCAGCCTTTTGTTGTTTGAATTGATATATTCCTTCAATATTTCATTTATTTTAATCACATCTGAGTACATTTGAATTATTTATTCCTCTAAATTACTGGCAGCCATCCCTTAAACCAAAGCTGAAGCTTGAACTGCTTTTTGCTGAACAGCTCTAGAATCCTTCCTAGACAGTGTTTTCTCTTCACCTTTTTTACCTGATTTTCTTTCAGGTTCTCCACATTTCTTTGATGGCAGCCAAGCAATGTATTTACTAGCCAGTAAATGAATTAAAAAAAAAACAGGGCACTCCTTTTTCTTAGTTTCTGTTTTCACACTGTGAAAGCTGAAGTTATGGTGTTGATCAGTATGCAGCTATCTTGGAAGAATCTGGCCTGGCTCTTCTTAAGAGAGAAGGTTCATTCTAAGGGTGGGTACTGGCATTCTCTAATTGGTTTTATGACTCATTTGTTGTGTTCTGCCTATGATCCTATGAAACTATCAAAATCATTTCCATCTTTATACTGTGACATTCATTTATTCAGTCATTCACTCATTCATTCATTTATTTATTTATGTGTGCATGTATGTATGTATGCACATATTTATTCATTTATTTGAATTACAATTTGTTAACCAAGATATAACACCAGTTATTAATATCCAGTTTCAGTCTCAGCTAGAAAGAAAAGAAAAGAACCCAAATCACTTCAAACATTATACAAGAAATAAAATTACAAAGGGAGTGAATTTAAAAAAAAGTGGTACAAACAGCTTTATAGACAATGAACCAATCTCCAACAAACGTGGTAAAGAAACAACAAATTCACCAGAAAAAAACAAAAAATCACAAGATCAGTATGTCATCTAAAAATCTAACATACCTCAAAATGTTTTTCATGTGTGTTGAAGTAAATATGTGGACTTTTTCCCACTCTGTCAAGACTAAATTAACATAAATGGGTGCACATTTTGCACCCATTGCTACACCAGACATTTGTTGAAACAATTCTTCTTCGAAGTACATATTGACCTCAACACATGTTCGAACTTTAGATGACGTACTGATCTTGTGGAAGGGAAATGAGGAAGAGGTTGTGGAATTTTTCGACTATATAAGTAAAACCACCACTTTCTTGAGATTTACCAATAAGATTACCTATGGAAGTATTGGTTACCTAGACATTCATATCTATAAGGACCTTGTTAATAACAGGTGGGGGTCCAACATATACAGAAAAAAGACTTATTCTAATGCAGTGTTTGCATTATGATAGTTGTCATTGCCCACACCAAAAAAGAAGTATTATTAAATGTCAAATGGTCAGACTTTCAAGATTAGTCAGTGATGATACTAATTTTCTTACCGAATTACAAACTTCGATCGGGTTGTTCTTGGACATGGATTACCCCATAGATCTTTTAAAGAAAGTTAGAAAAGAAATAATAAAATTCCGAGGTAACAAATTTGCACCCATTTTAAAAAATGGGTTTACAGGTAAACATTGTGATGAGTGATGTTAAAAAGATAGATAAGGAGCTTTGATTGTAAAGTACAATAATTCTTGTGGGCAATATATAGTTGACATACTCAACAACCACTGGAGTATGTTGTATTCCCAAGAATTAGGTTCATAGGTTCATAGGTTCATACTAGGCTATCTGCCCAAGGGCATTTATAAGCCTAGCCCATAGTTATTTGGCTTTCGCCACCCCTTTAGTTTGAATAAAACTATGCCTATTATTTTGCTGTGCCTCTGTCAAGCAGTGACACTGAAGTAATCCCTGGGGTATATCTGCGATCCCCCATCCATTGGTCAAGATTCCTCTTGAACAAGGCCAGCGAGGTGCTCTGCCTCACATGTACCGGGATTTTGTTCCACAGCATAGGGAGTCTCTGGGTGATGAATCTGTCCCTCCAGCACGTTCTATTAATAACCGTGTCAAGGTTTAAGTCTCCCGCCCTTGTGGTTCTGAGGGATCTAGATTTTTTGAGGTGAAGCATATTCATCAAATCAGGGTTTGACATGGCCTTATATGTCAGGCACAGGTCACCTCTGAGCAAGCGGTATGAGACTGAATAGAGCTGGAGTTCTTTCAGTCGGGCAGCATAAGACATATTTTTGAGACCCTTTATCCTTTTGGTGAGGAACTTTTGGGGCCTTTCCAGCTGCTGCAGGTGTCGGGTCAGATACATTCCGAATGGGGCATTATACTCAATCATAGGTCTAATGAGTGATGAGTACAGGGGGACGATGACCTCCCTTGATCTAGATGTGAATCCCTTCATGATCAGGTGGGCAATGTAGAAGGTTTTCCTAACCACTTTAGCAACATGAATGTCAAACGAAAGGCTACTGTCAACCTGGGTCCCCAGATCCCTGATGACTTCTTCTGTGCTCAGTGGATTGCCACCTATATGGTAGCTAGGGGTAACCTTGTTTTTCCCGAAGGGTATGACTATGCATTTCTTGGCATTTAACTTTAGGCCTTGGCTCTGGCACCAGTTATCCGTTCCTGTGAGGCCCTTCTGAAGGATATCTGTGTCAGATGTGTTTTCGACTATGGCGCCCAGTTTGCAGTCATCTGCAAACTTTGTCAGCCATAACCCTCCTGTGTTTGCTTGTACTTCAGAAAAGTAGATGCCGAACAAGAGTGGACCCAGGACTGAGCCCTGTGGGACACCACTTGTGACAGGCTTTGAGTCTGACATGGCTCCAGCAACTCTGACCCTGTGGGTTCTGTCACTTAGCCAGTTTGCAACCCATCTTGTGATGTATGGGTTTACATTCAAGCTGATGAGTTTTTCGATGATACCTGAGTGGGGTATTGTGTCGAAGGCCTTTGCCAGGTCAAGGTAGGCTGTATGGACTGCCTTTCCCTCATCAATGGCCTTGGTGACTGTCTCGAAAATGTCAACCAAGTTTAAAAGGTATGATCTGCCTTTGACAAAGCCAAACTGGGTTGGATCCAAAGTCTGCAAGTTCCCTATGTCTTTATTTATGAGTTCCATTATGATCCTCTCCATGGCTTTGCAGATAAGGCTTGTCAAGCTAATGGGACGGTAATTTCCAGGGTCGGTGGAGGCACCGCCCTTGTGAAGTGGGACCACAGTCGCCGTGCGCCACTCCTTGGGTACGTATCCTGAGGTGAGGCTAAGATTAAACAGCTGTACTAACTGCGGGTTTAATTCCTCATTGAGTTCGTGGAGCACACAGCCGGGACACCATCCGTCCCATGGATGCTGTGTTTTTGCTTTGGAGAGAGCAGTTCTCACCGGGCGTTGGAGATGTTTGGGGGCTACAATCCTCTGGTATAGATATCTCTCCTTTTGGGGGTGGGGGGGAGAAGTTTGCACTGAACCTGTCAGCCAGTATGTTGGCAATGTGTGTAGGTTCAGTAATCTTCACATCATTTTGAACTAATTCTGAGCATATCTGGGAGTTTCCTCCTAGGTTTCTAACATAGCTAAAGAAGGCCTTATGATTGTCTTTTTGAGTCCTTGGCGATTTTTCTCTCAAAATTTGCCTTGGATGATTTTATGAGAGCTCTTAGTTTTTTACTTATAATGATCAAAGGTGTCTTACCTTTCAAGGATTTTGCTCTATCTTGTAGTAGCTTCCTCCTTTTGTTGTAGAGCTTGTTTATGGCTGGGGTCCACCAGACTGGACGCTTGCCTTTGGTACAAAGAGTCTTAGTTTTGTTTGGGATTGCCTGATCCATGCAGTCCTGTAGGTGCTGGTAGAAGGCATTTGTAAGTGATTCAGCGGTTTGAGTAATGTTTACCACTGGCTCAGGGGCCTTAAAGGAGACCACACTAGTTTTAGAAGTGTGAAGTCGGCTTTTGAGAAGTTTTTCACTGTGGTCTTTTTATTTCAGGTGGGGCGGGATGAGGACCTCCAGCGAGATTAGTTTATGATCTGATCTCACCAGTGAGGGGTATACTTCGGTGTTGAACATTGTGATCCCATGTTCGTGATGATGAGATCAAGTATGTTTTCTCCTCTTGTGGGATGGTGACTAGTTGTTCCATGGCATTTGAGTTTATGAAATCCAGGAACCTTTGGGCTAGAGTGTTTGGGCTTGAGTAGTGTTCCCAGTCTATATTAGGGTAGTTGAAGTCACCTAGTATGATGGTGTTTGGAGATACATTTATCCCTCCATTGTTTTCAGGAAGGCCATGTGAGGTTCCTGAGTTTGAGAGGGTGGCCTGTAACATGCTACAAATTGCAGAGCAGTCTTGCCTATGGTTAATTGCACCTGGATGGTCTCCGATGCATCGTCGTTGCCACCAACCTTGAGGTGTGGGTGTCCTTTATGAATATGGACACCCCCCCTCCTTTCTTGGTGTTGTCCGGATTTTGGGGCCAGAACGCATGATATGAGGTGAAACCTGCTAGTGCTGGGGTGCTCTCAGGAGCCTTGAACCAGGTTTCTGTCACAGCACAGACATCGATGTTCTCCATACTGAGAAGGGCCTCGAGTGCGTGCATCTTGAGATTGAGACTTCTGGCATTGAGCAGCATTACCTTTAGTTTTTTTTACTTTTTTGTGTTCTAGGGTGGTAGGTTTAGAATTTAAGCCTTGCCTAAAAAAGGCACTATGGGGGTGGCAAGAACCTTTGCCAATATCCGGAAGCCTAGGGGTGACAGGTGCAAGCCGTCCCTTGCAAAGCAGCGTGGCTTGTCCAGCATGTCATCCCAGGCAGACAGACATTGGATCCCCTTTGAATGACACCAGAATTTAAGCCAATTATTAAAGCTGATCATCTTATCACTGTATTGTGGCATCATTCTAGGTGAAGGTAGGATACTGCTCAAGGTCAGGGTCATACCTGCCTGGGCTACATAATCAGAGAGCTCCTCAATGTCTCTTTTCATGTAGTCCAAGGAGGTACGTCTCAGGTCGTTGACACCAGCGTGGACAATGACTGAGTCGCACTTGTACCTGCTGTTGAGAGACCTGAGTGCTTGTGTTATGTGGCGGATTCTAGCGCCCGACAGGCAGCTTACTGTGACCTTCTCCTTACTCAGTCTGGTGAGCGGGACGTCAGTGTGTCTGACTATGGAGTCACCTATGACAAGTATGTTTGGTGTTGTATTTGGCCTTAAGGGCAGTGACTGCTTTGCACACTGATTTTGTTGTTTATGTGTTGTTTGTGTGGTGTATTGAGTTTGCAGTTGCTTGGGTGTCTGCTTTGGAGGCCTCTGCTGTTTAGGTAAATTTTTACTCAGAGCCTCCGAGTATGTCTTAGTGTGTTTATGTGTTTGATTCAGTGGTGTGGTTGAGTTATGTGAGGCTGGTATTGTGGTGTGTGTAGTTGCCTTCTCCTCTTGCCTGGTCTTGCCAGTCCTGAGTTGAGAGAGCTCAGCCTCCAGTCTGGCTAAATAGCTGCATCTCTCACAAGTGTTAGTGTTACGTGGGAGGAGGAGAGGGTTGTCCGTGTACATGAGGCAATTGTAACATTGTCTCAGAATTCCCAGATTCACCAACTGGGCAGGAGAGGACGCCAGCATCTGACCCTTCGACATGCTAGAAAGAATTATGAGTTGGTATGAGACAGAAAAGTAGTGGGCTTAGCAGGGAAGTGGGCACTTCTGGGGGGTTTTGCTAGTGAGTGATTTGTATAATATAGGAGTGCTTGACCTGCAAAGAGAATGCTTATAAGACAAGGGATATGCTTATAAGACAAGTGCTGAGCTTTATGAGAAGAAAAAGCTATTTGGAACAAGTGCTGCACTTTTTAGTGTAGGTGTAAACTGTTTAGGTTCCTAACAGAGCAGTTCTAAGGGAAAAATTGAAGAACAGACTTTCTGGAGCCAGAAAGAGTTTAACCTTGTTTAACCGGCACTGCCCGATGCTGCTCTAGTGGCAACTCCACGCTAAATCGCGCTAAAGCACGTTAAAGCGTGCTTGACAGCAGGGGCTGGAAAGAAGCAGGAATAGACCCAAAAGGGAAAATAAAACTACAGTTTCAAGTCAGTAACCACCTCTACGGGGGGCAGGGAAGCTGCTCAATGTTAGTCACTGCCACTGATCAACAGAGAGACCCTCCTCCAGCCCAAGCAAAAATGGCCTCACAGAAACTTTCAAACAGTTCAGGAACAGCAAGCCTGTAACTGAACTTTTTTAACTCAGAAAAGTGGGAAAAAAGCAAGATTTTTTTTGTTTTTGTTTTTACAGAGATAGCAGAGGTTCACAAGTAATATCAAGTTATAACAGTGCAGTAAATGACCCCACACAAGAGTGCTAGGTCAAGGACAGAAAATATGCAAGTTTTAAGAAAAACGATTTAAAATTAAGTGCAAACAGGAAATTCAGCAAACAGCTTTTGGTTGTGCTCTAAATACAGCTACTAATACAGAAATCAAGTTTAACAAGCCAGAAAATGCTCAAGCTAGGCAGCTATGCAGAAAAACTTAGCAAATAAACAGAGAAAAAATACTTAAAATCTCAAAAGTGGCTCCCTTCTTCTCTCAGCATTTTTTCCTCTTGGAGGGTGCTTCACCAACAGCCAACAAGCCTGAAAAGACGCCCAAACCACGAGGCAACTAGGTTTTAAGAGAGGAAGATGAAGGAGTTATGGAAATGACCCTTAGTGGCCAATAAAACTACAGTTTCAAGTCAGTAACCACCTCTACGTGGCAGGGAAGCTGCTCAATGTTAGTCACTGCCACTGATCAACAGAGAGACCCTCCTCCAGCCCAAGCAAAAATGGCCTTACAGAAACTTTCAAACAGTTCAGGAACAGCAAGCCTGTAACTGAACTTTTTTAACTCTCAGAAAAGTGGGAAAAAAGCAAGATTTTTTTTTTTGGTTTCTAAGTTTGGGGACAGACCTGTTGTAACATATTCTAAGGGCAGAAGCCTGAAAAATAGGTTTGAAATTGGGAAAAGGTCCACATACAAACACAGAAATCTAAATTTGAAAATGTTTAAATGTGGTTATTGTAGAATGTGTAAATTTGTTAATGATGGTCCATATATTGTTGGGTCTATATCATAACATTGAAGTCTTACAACTTCAAATTTTATAATATTGACCCCAGTAGAGTGAAACACCAAAATACTGAACAGTCAGAATAGCAATTTTTTTCCTGGGGAAAAAATTTGCTGTTCCGACAAACATACACACAACATAAGCACACCAAAATAAATAATCCACACACACGCACACACACACACACACACACACACACACACACACACACACACACACACACACACACACACACACACACACACACACACACTTCACAAAACCCTACACTAAACCATACATACACCACTAGCTATCCACTTACCTTAACCCAACCCTAACCCTAAGGTCCGTCACTATCGCACACTCACCTTACCCACTTCCTAACTCTACTCACCTACCCCACTCTAACCCTCACATCCACACAATCGCACACTTACCTGACCCGCACCCTAACCCTAACTCACCTAATCCATGCCCAATTGCACACTCACCTTCATTTGCACACTTACCTTAACTTGGTCCGTAACCTTCGCTCCACAGTCGAGGAAATAGCGAAGCTGCAGAAATGGCCCACTGAATACTTTCCCTAGGAAAGTATTCGGTGTTCTGCAGCTTCGCTATTTCCAGCGTTCGCTCTATTGGGTTCGATATTATAACATTCAAAGTTGTTAGACTTCGATGTTATAATATAGACCCATATTGTCATTCCTGGATACAACAGAACGTTATGTTGTCCTAGCAAGTGTAACTGTAACACACATTATGTAGTTTATGTAGCTTCCTGCATTTCCTGTTTGGCATTCTGTGTAGGGAAAACTGCTAGAAAATTGAGGGAACGTATGGCAGAACACACAAGAGATATAAAAAAACAAGAAAATTACTAATGCTCTCTATGTCCATTCTACCAAATGCACTAATTTAAAAAAAAGTATTCTTTATCATAGATAGAGTGCAAATGGACAATTGTGTGGGGGGGGGGTGCAAAAAATATGTTGGAATATAAAGAACTGGCATGGCAACTAAGACTGAATGCCATGGCTAGCCCTGGTATTAATGAAGCTTGTTCTTTTAGCAGTGTATTGAAGCTAAGGGGACAGTGAAAATAGTAGCTTCAACACTGCTAATATAACACAATGTTTTTTATTATAAGGTATCCATATACCTGACAACATTCAAGGTTTTAAAGTGTAAATTTTTATATGTTTTTTTTTCAGAATTAATTTTTTATGATATGGTGTAAGTCTTTAAGCAGTTATATTAGATAAGGGTCACCTGTGTTTGACTTTCCTTATTCAAGGATTCAGTGATGTGCTGGTTTTAACGCTGATGATGCCCTAGGTTTATGGTGGGTGAAAGCACTCAGTTTGTTGTGTTCTACAATAAATATTTCTTGCTTTTATGAACAGCAGTTTTGGACTTATTTGGAGGTAACAAGCACTTAGTCAGCCTGACTCTACAGCATGCACTGGTGATTTTTTTTTGTTTTTTTCCGGAGCTTTATACACAATATTTATAAAGTATGTAGACAACAATGTGTGTGATTTCTGAGTAAATACTGTGAAGCGGGAGGCAGAGGTGAAAATTGTAAGGTTGAAGAAAGGTTAGAAAGAGGCTGAGAAGATTACATGTCTTGAGTGAAGGCAGTTGCATTTTGCTTGCTGCTTAAGATGTATTTTAGTCGTTACCTGAATATGGGGTATGAGGAGGAATCTTTTAGGGGTTGAGGAAGCAATTTCCAAAAAGTTGGGCATAGAATGGAGAAGGAGTGGTTGGTACAATGAAACATATGTTTGGAGAAGGAGTGGTTGGTACAATGAAACATAGGTCTGGAGGTTCGACGAAGGGCCAGAGTGATTGCAATTTTTTCACATTATAGGAAGTAAGAGGGTGGATCTTTGCTGAAAAGGGAGCCATTTAGTTGCTTCAAGTGTTTTACTGAGATGTGTCTGTTTAGGGGAGAATGTGATTAAATGACATGTTATTAGAGATTTTTTTTGGATGCAGCTGCTATCATAGGAAGATTGTATTCAAGATGATAAAGTAAGATGCCTTTGTCTATGACTGATTTAATGGCATCTGAAGGGAATGGGAGATCTTTTTGGTTTAGAACAAGAGTTTGTTTATCTTTTTTGTGTGTTTTCCAGGGATAGATAGGAATTGAGGGAGAGATCTAGCCAGATTCCCAGATATTTAAAGGAACTGATATTTTGTATAACATACAGGATTATAATCAGGTCACTGATCATAACCTGTTTATGTGTTTGAGATATGCATGCCAAGAAATTCACCTCGAGAGTGAAGCTCAAGCATTCAAGTTGAGGACACATAATACAGAGTTCCCATTGATGAGATAACTGTAAATCTCATGCTCCGTGTACTATAAAAAAGTGCCAAGTGTTTTGCTGTCTTTGAAAGCCATAAACCCTTATCAACTTTAGCAGGGGGTGCTTAACAACTGTTAAGGTCAGGGCCACACGCCACTCTGGCTCTTAACTTCTTTGTCTGTTTCCAGTTTTCAGAGTGCAGCCAGCACGTTCCATGCACAACAATGTTGTTATGACCAAAGATCTGGAGTGTTGTAGTGGTTTTGCTGAAGTCTCTGTGACTGGTGGAGGACATAGTTTTAGCTTTGAATGAAATTAGTAGAATGTTTTAACCACAGAATGAAGAATAAGGAAGTGGCTGAAGATCTTGTTACCGAGAAGGAAAGGAAGGATCTGATCAAAACATGACTGCGTTGTAAAACAGGAAGGTGAAGAATGTGAAGAGGTTTGTTGATGTAGACTGAGAATAAGTTGGACAAGTGCTGAACTTTTGGAACCCCGTTTAGAAGGGGGGGTGATGCAGAGGAGGTGGAGCTGAAAATGACAGATATGTAGTCATGGAACCAGGGATTGACCAATGAATGACATCTGAGATGATCCAAAGATGGATTAAGTGGTCTAAGCGACGGGAATGATCAACCAGATGAAATGATGTAGTGCAGTCAATGAATATGGCTCCTGTATGTGCTCCTTTGTCCATAGCTACGAGAATATTAGTAGGAGTCCAGAGTGTGGTCAGAGCTCATACCAGTACGAGCAGACAAAAGAATTGTTGTTTTTAGGATAATAGGAAGTTCTGGCTAATGTACTATGAAAGCTGGATATTAATTAACTTTTCTAGGATTTTTCTTAATGTGGGAAGATGGAGATTGGATGGTGGCATGAGCATTTGGTGGGATTTGCTCTTTTGGTAATGGTTTTACTAGGACAGACTTCCATATATAGGCATACTATTTTGTGATGTATAAAAAATTATAAATGTGTTTAAAGGGAGCTATGATGAATTTGTGGGAGTAATAAATGACCTAAGGAAAAAATTGATACTAAGATTAGCAGCTGCCATTCGTGTTTCCCCTCCATGGTACTCCAGTGTCTTTGGTGAAGGATCGGCATCTCCCTCTTGTTCCAGCACTGCTTTTATCTTTCTTCATCTTGTTCTCACTATCTTTGCAACTTAAACTCTCTTATTCTCTCTGAGTCCTCAAGTTCCAGACTTTTAATTTCCAGTTCAAGTCCTATTAGCTTCATCTGGGCTTTTGAGATAATTTTGGGGTGGGTTAGACTTCTCTTTTCCTGCACACTCACTTCACCTGCCAAGCTGTTTTAGTGGGCTGTGCTCCAGCTGTACACATGGCTGCTATCATGTCCTCTTTGGACATACTGACATGCAAAATTCCTTCAGTTTTACATTCCTTAATCAGCTGTGACACTGTCATCTTGATATATCCTTCGGAGGAGCTAATTTCTACTTCTCCTAAATTATTCTGACTAAAAAATAAAATAACTGCTGTATACTCTATACCTCTGTGTATTTACTTTAGGGCTGCAAGGATATACACTCTTTTGGTCAACTACTTCAAACTTTCAGGCTAAATGATATCCACACTATTACTCACCACATGTAAAGGCAGGGACTTGCTGAGCAGCAGACCAAATGCAATTTGAACCCCACTTTTGCCAACCAACTGTGAAATTGCTGTGATGACCTGTTGGGAGGTTTTGGCAGCCACACTGAAGGATGTTTCTGTAGACAGGGGCTACATAGTTCTGTATGTTCATAAGTGTGTACTAGGCAAACAACAACAAGGGCATATTTAAGCCTTGTCATGCATCCCAAATATATCCCCTAAAGATGATTTTAAGGGCTATATTTCAAAGGCTGTATATGTAAGCTAGGACCTGGGTGGTCAAGCATTTGCAGATTGCCTCTGTCCAGTGGAGACATAAGAGCCAGATTGGGGTAAATTCTAATTTCCCATCCACTGGTCCAAGTTTTGTTTGAATTGGGTTGGGGGTGAACTCTGTTTCACCTGGATATAAAGTCTGTTCGAGATAAGGGGTATTCTCCGAGACACATACCTGTCCCTCCAACATATCCTATTAATGTCACAAGCAAGTTTTAAGTCCCTGGATTGGGTAATTCTGATGCTTTTTGTTTTTCAGATATACGAAAATTCCATTAGGATGGGAACAAAGAAAATCTTGAATGCCAAGCATAGATCACCCCTCAACAATCTGTAGGAGACAGAATATAGTGATATGACTTCGAAGTAATCTGCATAGGACATGTGATATGGCTTTGAATTAATCTCCATATGATATGTTTTTTACACCCCTTATTCTTTTATAGGTTCATATGTAAGTACAAAGATAGATGCAGTTGTGGGCCATTTTAAGCCTTGGCAATATCTCTGTTGGTGCTTGAATTAATCTATCATATTTGGTGTTACATTAGCCTTACCCATGCCATTGTCGATAATTATATATCATCCCTAGTGAAAATAACTGGGATCATACCATAGATAAAGCATTTATGAGCTGCCTCTGTCCATTAGTAGTACAGAGGCAGACCTGAGGTAAATCTTCTATTACCCATCCATAGCTCAGAGGTGCACTTGAATGTGGACATATTGTTTGTGGCAAACCTTTATGGACATTTCTGTTGCATGTGCCTGGTCAGGCACATACTGAAGGAAGTATACTCAATGATGGGTCTGATGAGGACTGGCTACAGTGGTACAATGACTTCCTTGGACCTAGATGCGATACTTTTGCTTATAAGTTGAGCAACATGTTAGATTAGGGACCTCCATTTTAAAGTAGTTATTAGGCATTATGCAGACTTAAAGGTAAAATATGTAGTGTCAGACATGTATGCATTCAGTTTCAGAGAAAGACATTAGAAAGGAAACATAAGCATGAAATGTGCAGAAAATACCGAAATACAGAATGTTCTTTTGTCAAGGGAAAGATACAATCTTGTCAGCTACAGAATGTTCCTTAATGGAATGTTAGATTAAGACCAGGCCTGAAAACCAAAGTTACCAAGGCTAAGAAGGCATGTAAAGCATTATAGAGTTTTGGTATTATTAAAATATACTTCAGATACAGTTAAGGTCAGTCAGTTAGTTAGTTCGACCTGATATACAGAAAAGATTAAACTACAATACAGGCACTCTAGCCTGCGTACAGAAGACAGGTCAAATAAAGACTGTTTCTGTTTACATCATTCAGGACAATCAGAAGATATGTGCAAAAAGTGTGGATATATTTAGATTACCAACTAGCATTCCAGCATTTCTACAGATTGTTATTGTTTATCAGCACTGTTAATGAAAACAGTATTCAGATATTGTGAACATCAAAATAATTTCCTAACTACTTTACATACATGTTGATCAAAGGTCAGACTACTGCCTACATACATCACTAAATCTGTGACTATTGGGTATACTTTTACGGATGTGTTATCAAAGAGGCACTTTCCTTGGGTAGCTGGTTTCCCAAAGGGTACTGTTAAGCATTTCTTGCCACTGATTTTTATAAGTGATTCTGGTACCAGTAATTTGCCTGTTTTACCCCTTCCTGGAGGATATGAATGTCTTGGGGGAGATTCTATGACTGCTCCTAGTTTGCAATCATCAGAAAACTTGGTGAGCCACCGGGCCTTGATGTTGGCCTTGGCTTCTGAGTAGTAGATGTAAAAATGGAATGGACCCAGCAGGGAGTCCTCGGGAAGTCTGCTACTCAACAACCTCTTTGTGGAGGTGGATTCCCCTATCCTAACTTTCTGAGTTCTATCTAAGAGCAACCTGGCTATCCAGAGTGTAACATAGGAGTTTATACCTGATTCCTTGTGTTTGTTACAATGTCCAAATGGGGTATTGTTTCAAATGTCTTGACCAGGTCAAGGTAAGTAGTATATACTATTTTATGCTCATCCATGATCTTAGTGACCCTTTCAAAGAAGTCTGCCAGGTTAAGTAGACATGACCTGGCCTTGACAAAACCAAACTTGGTTGGATCCAGTGACTGAAGCTTTCCTATGTCATTATTTATCATTTCCATGATAATTCTTTCCATGGCTTTGCATATGAGAATAGTCAGACTTATGGATCTGTAGTTTCCAGGGTCCATAGAAGGCCCACCTTTGTATAGATGGATGAATGCTGCAGTTCTCCATTCATATGGCACAAAGTCTGAATGGAATCTATGGATAAATAATGACTCAATTGGTCCTGAAAGGTCATATTTCTTGCTATTTATCAAGTATTCTGGGATATTATGAGGGGCTGTCGATACAGTGTTGCTGGCCTTGGAGAGTGCATTTAGAACCTTCTCCCTAGCGAGAGCTGAGGGGTTATGTTTGATGGTATTTCCTAAGGGGTGGCCTGGATGGCCTTCAAGGTCTCTTCACTCTGGAGAATATAGACATCTGTGCCATTACCAAGATATGGTTTAGATCCATGGAAAGTACTTTGGCAGTGCAAGACTTCAGTGCCTTCCACACATTTAGACTATCAGTTATACAGACAGGGAAAAATGGTACAGGAGTCTCAGTCTGCATTTGCAACAAGTATAACTGGTTGGTTAAAGGGGATAAGTCCACAAAAATGAATGTAGAGGAGGCAGACCACTTCTTAAAACCACCAAGCACGTTTTTTATTTAGTAAACAATAAAATATATAAGCACTTTCGTCTCAATATTCCAAAATTACAGAGACTTCATCAGATACAAATTTTAAAACAGCCCAGTTTGTTTTAAACCCTGTAAGGATGACATCATATCCTGAAACAGACTTAAAAAGTTTAAAGCAACAGTATGTCCTAAAACAAAATCAGATAGCAGCAGTATTCGAGTTAAAAAATATATTAAATATCATGGATATTTAAAAAAATGTAAACAATATAATAAAACCAGTCCATTTAGTATAATATAACTAAATATAGCATTCTATTACCCCAGTAAATATGCTAATAAAAGATAAACAAATGAAATTGTAAAACAGTAAAATAATGAAAGGTAAATGAACAGCTTCTACTAGGAATTGAACCCAGGACCTTCTATGTATGAAGCAGGTGTAATAACCACTACACTATTACCTTCACATAACCTATTGCTACAAGTTCAATGTCTTATAAGGGCTTTTAATTTTAAAAGGCTACTAATAGACAGGTTGTCATTCAGTCCTGGCCAGTACATGGAATTCAGTCTCAACTGCCATGCAAGTTCCAATTTTTCTAATAGGTAGGGCCATGCCCCCCCCCCCCGAATTCTAGGTACCACACATTCCAATATAATGAATTTGAATTCATGTTGTGGAAACCCTGTAATATGTCTCGCTAAGGCATTACCTTCCCAGCCATCTTGTATGTGCATAGTCATCCCCTTTGGGAAAAACAAAGTGCCCACAAATTACCACACAGGTGGAAATCCATTAAGTATGGAGGAAGTAATTAGGGATTTGGGGACCCACGTAGATAGTAATCTCTCCTTTGACAATCACGTTGCCAAAGGGGTTAGAAAGACCTTCTATATAGCCCACCTTATCACGAAAGGGTTCGCATCTAGATCAAGAGAGGTCATTGTGCCCCTCTACTCATCACTCATCAGGCCCATAATTGAATACAATGCCCCTTTTGGGATGTACCTTACCCGACACCTGCAGCAACTGGAGAGACCCCAAAAGTACCTCACCAAGAGGATCATGGGCCACAAACAGAGCTTACCACCTACTCAGAGGCGATCTATGCCTGACATACAAAGCCATGTCTAACTCAGAATTAATGGACATGCTCCACTTCAAAAAATCCAAATCCCTTAGAGCTACACGCTCCAGGGACTTAAACCTCAGCACAAAAATAAATAGGACATGCTGGAGGGACAGATTCATTTCCCAGAGGCTCCCCTCACTCTGGAATAGAATCCCAATTCATGTTTGACAAAGCCCCTCGCTGACCCTCTTCAAGCGAAATCTGGACGCGTGGATGGAAAATCACAAATTCACCCCTGGGGTCTCTTCTGTGTCCCTGCTTGACAGAGGCACAGTTAACTAATCTTAAAGGGCTACCTTCTGTGACCTACTATACAGAGGCACAGTAGGCTAATCTAATAGGGAGGTGAAAGCCAAATACACTTTGGCTAGGCTTATAAATGCCCTAGGGCAGATAGCCTAGTATCTACCTACGAACCTATGAACCTATAAGATGTTCACTAATTCTGGTTTTAAATTTTATTTCAGTCTTGTCCACGTAAAAACATGAGTAAGAAATACAGATAGCACAATAAACGACCCTCTCTGTAGAATATGTAAATTTGCCTTTAACCCAGATATTTGTTCTGATAATCTCCACACCTTTGTCTGTTTCAATAATGTTGTTACAAAATTTACATCTACCACATCTGTGCATAAACCCTTTATACTGCTCACGTTTCTGTGTCGCGAATATGTTTTTTAAACAATGTCCTTTATGCACAGATGTGGTGGGTGTAAATTTTGTAAAAACGTTATTGAAACAGATAACGGTGTAGAGATTAACGGAACAAATATCTGGGTTAAAGGCACATTTACATGTTCTACAGAGAGGGTCGTTTATTGTGCTATTTGTGTTTCCTGCCCATGTTTCTATGTGGGCAAGACTGAAAGAAAACGTAAAACCAGAATTAGTGAACATCTTAGACACATACGAGATGGCTGGGAAGGTAATAGGTTCATAGGTTCATACTAGGCTATCTGCCCTAGGGCATTTATAAGCCTAGCCAGAGTGTGTGTGGCTTTCGCCACTCATTTTAAATGAATTTTGCTATGCCCTTTTTCGAGGTTAGTATACTGTGCCTCTGTCTAACAGTGACACAGAAGTGATTCCCGGAATAAACCTACTATCTCCCATCCACTCATCAAGATTCCTCTCGAAGAGAGTCAATGAGGTACTCTGCCTAACCTGGACTGGGATTTTATTCCAGAGTGAAGGGAGCCTCTGGGTTATGATTCTGCCCCTCCAGTATGTCCTATTTATTTCAGTGCTGAGGTTCAAGTCTCTCGAGCGCATAGCTCGATGGGATTTGGATTTTCTGAGGTGCAGCATGCCCATTAATTCCGGGTTGGACATGGCTTTATACGTCAGTCACAGATCGCCTCTGAGCAGGCGGTATGCCACTGAGTAGAGCTGGAGTTTCTTTAACCGGGCAGCATATGGCATCTGTCTGAGCCCTTTGATCCTCTTGGTGAGGTACTTTTGGGGTCTTTCCAGTTGCTGCAGGTGTCTGGTAAGGTACATCCCAAAAGGGGCATTGTACTCAATTATGGGCCTGATGAGGGATGAGTAAAGAGGCACGATGACCTCCCCTGATCTAGATGTGAATCCCTTCATGATTAGGTGGGCTATATAAAATGTTTTTCTAACCACTTTGGCCACGTGGTTGTCAAATGAGAGATTGCTATCAACTTGGGTCCCCTGGTCCCTAATTACTTCTTCCGTACTTAATGGATTACCACCTATGTGGTAATTTGTGGGCACTTTGTTTTTGCCAAAGGGGATGACTATACACTTTTTGGCGTTTAGCTTGAGGCCATGGCTCTGGCACCAGTTGTCTGTTTCTATGAGGCCCTTTTGTAGGACGCTTGTGTCGGCTGGAGAGTCAATTATGGCACCCAGTTTGCAGTCATCTGCGAACTTGGTCAGCCACAATCCTTCTGTGTTAGCCTGTACCTCCGGGAAATATATACCGAACAAGAGAGGTCCCAGGACTGAGCCTTGTGGGACGCCACTTGTAACTGGTTTGGAGTCTGACATGGCTCCAGCAATTCTAACCATGTGGGTTCTGTCCTTGAGCCAATTTGCAACCCATCTAGTGACATAGGGGTTTATATTTAAGCTGGTGAGCTTATCTATAATGCCCGAGTGGGGTATTGTATTGAAGGCTTTTGCAAGGTCCAGGTAGACTGTGTGGACCACCTTCCCCTCGTCAATGGCCTTGGTGACTGTTTCAAAGAAATTGACCAGATTTAAGAGGCAGGATCTGCCCTTAACAAAGCCGAACTGGGTAGGATCCAGTGTCTGTAGGTCCCCAATATCTTTATTTATGAGGTCCATGATGATCCTTTCCATAGCTTTGCAGATCAAGCTAGTCTGGCTTATGGGGCAATAGTTTCCAGGATCCGTTGAGGCACCACCTTTGTGGAGAGGGACCACTGTTGCTGTACGCCACTCTTTGGGTACATATCCTGTAGTAAGGCTGAGATTGAACAGTAGTTTTATGTTTGGGTTTAGCTCTTCTTGGAGTTCATGTAGGATGCAGCCCGGGACACCGTCTGGTCCCATTGATGCTGTATTTTTTGCTTTGGAGAGGACGGCTCTTACCTGAACATCTGAGATGTCAGGGGGCAGCACTCTGCTGGGTTAGATATTTGCCCTTTTGGTGGGGAAGGGGGGAGAAGTTTGCGCTGAACCTGTCAGCTAGGATGTTGGCAATGTCTGTGGGTTCGGTGTATTTTTTGTCATTTTGGACTAATTCTGAGCATATCTGGGAATTCCCACCCAGGTTCCTAACATAACTAAAGAAAGCCTTGTGATTATCCTTAGTGTCCTGTGCAATTTTTCTCTCGAAGCTCGCCTTAGACGATTTTATGAGTGCCCGCCTTAGCGAGACATATTACAGGGTTTCCAAAACATGAATTTAAGTTCATTATATTGGAATGTGTGGTACCTAGAATTCGTGGGGGGGGGGGCATGGCCCTACCTATTAGAAAAATTGGAACTTGCATGGCAGTTGAGACTGAATTCCATGTACTGGCCAGGACTGAATGACAACCTGTCTATTAGTAGCCTTTTAAAATTAAAAGCCCTTATAAGACATTGAACTTGTAGCAATAGGTTATGTGAAGGTAATAGTGTAGTGGTTATTGCACTTGCTTCATACATAGAAGGTCATGGGTTCAATTCCTAGTGGAAGCTGTTCATTTACTTTTCATTATTTTACTGTTTTACAATTTCATTTGTTTATCTTTTATTAGCACATTTACTGGGGTAATAGAATGCTATATTTAGTTATATTATACTAAATGGACTGGCTTTATTATATTGTTTACATTTTTTTTAAATATCCATGATATTTAATATATTTTTGAACTCGAATACTGCTGCTATCTGATTTTGTTTTAGGACATACTGTTGCTTTAAGCTTTTTAAGTCTGTTTCAGGATATGATGTCATCCTTACAGGGTTTAAAACAAACTGGGCTGTTTTAAAATTTGTATCTGATGAAGTCTCTGTAATTTTGGAATATTGAGACGAAAGTGCTTATATATTTTATTGTTTACTACATAAAAAATGTGCTTGGTGGTTTTAAGAAGTGGTCTGCCTCCTCTACACTCATTTTTGTGGATTAATCATTGAATCGGTTTTGAATTCTTTCATGGTTAAAGGGGATGATGCCCTGGAGATTATCCATGTGCTAAACACCATAGGCTAAGTCCTATACCATATTCTAGCAAGCTATAGGTCACCCTCTATATCCCAAGAGTCCCATAGCTTGTACCTAGACCTACTGGAGACACTCACCATTAAACCAAATGCCTTATTCATGAGAGACTTAACTACCCCTCCATAGACTAGGAAACATACACTGTCTCAAACATACAGGAACAATGATTCCTGGACTTTATTAACACAAATACCCTTGATCAGATAGTGTGCACACCCACTCAATAACAATAAATGCATTATAGTGCCTTTTGGGAAAACTGACATCCAAGCTAATTATTCATTGATAAGACACACCTAAGAGCCAGCGCAGTAGTCAGGGGTCAGGAAACATATGTAAACAGTAATCCAGCCTTTGACCAACATGTGGCCAAGGTAGCAAAAAATCATTCTATATCACCCAACTTAAAAGTAAGGGTATGGCATCTAGGTCCAAGGAAGTCATAGTGTCACTTTATTCAGTCATTATCAGACCCATCATTGAGTATGATGCCCCCTTCAGCATGTAACTGACTAGTTGGAACACCCACAAAGGTTCCTTACCAGGTGAATCCAGGGTAAAATCACATTGTCCTATACGGATCACCTTGAAGCCCTATCACTATACTCTGTCGCCTACAGGTTACTGAAAGGCGATCTATGCCTGGCATACAAGGCATCCTTGGATGTAGTTCTAATGGACCTTTTGCACATCTGCTAAACAAGCAACATCAGAACAACTAGATCCAAGGATTTAAATTTTCATTGTGGCACACACACACACACACACACACACACACACACACACACACACACACACACACACACACACACACACACACACACACACACACACACATATATGCCAAATATCCTACTACCTCCATATAAAACAATAAAGGAAGACTGAATTTGTTTGGATTTCTATGCAAACCACTGCCTAATATAAGAACACTGCAACAGCAGAATTAGTTTACTGCTCTTTGGAAATCAGTGTGCACTCTCAGATGTCAAAACACTGCAATAGCAACATGGGCCAAGGTTCTTATTCAACCCCATTTACAACTGGAAACTAGCCTAAAAAGGACAGAACAACTTGATTGAATAATACATTTCTCCTGGACTCCTTTTCTGATGTTGTCACAGGGCAATGACCTTATTCAACCTCATTTACAGTCTGAGGCAGATTGTCACTTTACAACTGGAAGCTAGCCTAAGAAGGGCAAAAGGACTTGACTAAATAATACATTTCTCCTGGACTCCTTTTCTGGCATTGTTGCAGGGAAATGAGAACTCTTGGTGCAACATGCAAACAAGTTTGATGTTAAACTTTGATCTATAGCTTTGCTGCCCCTCCCCCCGCATAAAAGAATGCATGTAATAAAGACATTCATATATATATATGTTTACTATCAAAAACTCAAATGACGCAGCACATTTTATACACAAAATGATCGAAAAAAAATTGAAATTCCTGAATACTAATGAGCTACACGTCAAAAACACATCATTTTATTATTTTTTTAACATTTGCTTATTGGGAAAGTCTGACTTGGAAGGAAGCCAATTTTCAGCAGAGGCCCAGGGAGAAACATGTCTTTGTAATGTGGGAGGAAACCAGAGCACCCAGAGAAAACTCACACGAATGCAGGGAGGACATGCCGACTCCACACAAAAGGCACACCAGCCGATAATTGAACTGGAGAACCTCTTGCTATGAAACGACAATGTTACCACTGCACCACCCAAATTCAAAATGAGCAAGCCAATGACTTCAACATTACCAAAAGTTTACCTGCTGCAACTTACCTGCCTACTTCCCAGCAGTGGGAACATACCCAGTTCAGTACTGCACATCACTTTAATTCACATTTTTGTAGGGAGGTAAGCCCCGCCTGCACCCCCACACTCTCTGAAACTTATATAAATCAACTCAAAAATCTCACCACACTGAGGAAAAGAGTAAATTTCCCAATCTGCACTGTACCGCGATCTCTATTTGTAACGTCAACCTTATATGAGTGAATGCACAGTGGCATTCGCTAAAGGATAGTCATTGAATTACAGTTCGGCAATATGGGAATCAGCCAGCACACATTTGGCATTCCATTGTTTGCAGAACTGCATTTCTACATTTTGATGGTAAACCTATATATATATATGGATCACCTTTATATCCTCGAAATCGCGTTTCGCCGACACACTAATCACCGACACCAAAAGACCGACAACAAAAAATACCGACAACGCAAAACACCGAAAACCATTACACCAACACACTACACGTAAACAACACAGTACACTACATAACATATCCACTATCCCTAACCCAAACCCTAACCCTAAGGTCCGACACTACCGCACTTACCCTACCTGCACCCTAACCCTAACTCACTTACCCACCCCTAACCCCAAGGTCCGACACTATCGCACACTCACCCTACCTGCACCCTAACCCTAACTCACTTACCCACCCCTAACCCCAAGATCCGACACTACCGACACTCACCCTACCTGCACCCTAACCCTAACTCACTTAACCCACCCCTAAACCCACAGTCCCTCACTATCGCACACACACCCTACCTGCACCCTAACCCTAACTCACTTAACCCACCCCTAAACCCACAGTCCCTCACTATCGCACACTTACCTGTCCGCTCCCTAACACTAAATCCCTCACTCTATCGCACACTTACCGAGTCCGTCGGGTTCTCACCTTGTTGGTCATCTGCGTTGTCGGTCTTTTCGTCCCGTCGGATTCCGTGTCGGCGAAACGCGTTGTCGGGCATCTGAAGGTGACCCATATATATATATATATATATATATATATATATGTATATATATATGTGTGTGTGTGTACACATAATATCAAAATACTGAAATATCGAATTTCAGTATCTCGAGCCTATAAAGCCGAAAAATCAAAATACTGAAACCCCAAAAGTGCGAAATTCAACATTGCGACTTTTAAACACACCCTACACCACACAAACAAACACACATACATCTTCCTCCCCACATTACAACAAACAAACAAAACACACACAAACACAATAACACAGATACACAAACCTACCCTACATATAAGCAGGGGGGCAAGCCCCCCTGCATCCAGCCCCCCACCCGCCTGCTACTTAAATATACTAACTCTGAGGTTGCACTACAAAGACATGAAACCCACCACTACACAATCTACATTCCCCTCGCACAAACACACATCACATTCTACAAACACCACCATCCTCAACACTTACACACTCACACTCTCACCTGCATACTGTAACCTACACCTACAACTTCCCCACACATTAACATACAATAAAATCTCTACCCAAAACCCTTAAAATATAAACACTTACCTGAATCTCCAGCTATCCATTAACAGCGCACCACCACAACTGCTGATTCGACATATCCGGATTTGGTTATGTGGTGTTTGGATACTCCTTCTGGGCCCATCTCATTTGCTCACTCAACTGAGTGCAGTGAGATCATATTCTGATTTCAGGCACTCCTACTGTGTACAAAGAGAGCATCTGGGAAACAGAAAAAAAACAAACAAAAAAAAAATTAAGCTTGTTTCCTACCGTTCCTGTTAAGTGGTATAGACTATTCATAGGCTTCTGAGCCCCCAAGCCCTTCTGTGTTGGAGGGAAGCCTTCTAGCTTAGTTTTTTTTTCTTATAACTAGCCAGTTTTCTAGTTTCAGCACTCAAATCTGTTTCTTTGAACTCAGCACTTGTTCAGAACTCATTGTAAGCACTACATAAGCTGCAAATTACTACAGCACTCAACTTTCCTCACTTGTCTAGTGGAAAGCATTTTTTAGTACTTAATAAATAAGCACTTATCCAGGCATGACTAAGGGTCAGCTCCCAGTGATTTCTCCTGTCTACCTGATCAATCTGGGCTTCTTGGGGCAATGCAGCAATTGCCTCATGTACACAGACAACCCTCTCCTCCTACCATGCAGCACTACAACCTGTGAGAGATGCACTTATATAGCCAAACTGGAAGCTAAGCTCTCTTCACCCAAGACTGGACTAGACATTCAGGAGGAGAAGGTAAACACTTGCACCGCACCACACTCATCACATAGTCCCTCAAAACCTACACCACCAAAACACACACATAGAAACACAAAACACACACCTACATTTGCGGAGGCTCTCAATAAAAACCTGCCCAAGCATCAGGGACCTCCAAAGCAGAAATGCAAGCAAACTCTACCCCCCAACACAACCCAAATGACACATAGCCCACAAACTCAGTGTGCCACTCAACCACAGCCCATAAGGCATAACAACGTACCCAACACACTAGTCATAGATGACTCTATAGTCAGGCACACTGATGTTCCACTCACTAGACTAAACAAGGAGAAAGTTACTGTTAGCTACCTGTCAGGTGCCAGGATCCACCACATAACGCATGCACTCAGGTCACTCCACAATAAGTACAAATATGACACTGTCATTGTCCATGTTGGTGTGAATGACCTGAGACGTAGCTCCCTGGACTACATGAAAAGAGACATGGAGGAGCTCTCCGATCTTGTATCCCAGGCAGGTATGACCCTAACCCTGAGTAGCATCCTGCCATCACCCAGAATGATATCACAGTACAAGGACAAAATGATTGACTTCAACAATTGGCTAAGCTTCTGGTGTCATTCTAAGGGGATCCAGTATTTGTCTGCCTGGGACGACATGATTGACAGTCCACGATGCTTTGCCAGAGATGGCCTGCACCTGTCGCCCTTAGGATTCCGGATACTGGCTAAGACTCTTGCAACCCCTATAGTGCCTTTTTTAGGCAAGGTTCAAATGACAAATTCACCACCGTAACAGGTACAAGCAAGCAAAATCTGAGGGTAATGCTACTCAATGCTAGAAGTCTAAACCTCAAAATACACACACTCAAGGCACTCCTTAAAATGGAGAACATTGACATCTGTGCAGTGACAGAGACCTGGTTCAAAGCTCCAGAGAGCACCCCTGCATTACCAGGCTTCAATTCATACCACACCTTTCGGCCACCTAACCCAGAAAGAAGCACTAAAGGTGAAGGCGTGTCCATATTCATTAAGGATATCCACACCTCCAGGCTAGTTGCACAGCATAATGCATCCGAGATTATCCAAGTGCAACTAACTCTGGGCAAGACTGCAATCCAAATTGTAGCTTGCTACAGACCCCCCACTATGCCCCAGGATTCACACTCCTCATTTCTTGATACACTGGAAAGTATTAGGGTACAACCCAACACCCTAATAATGGGCGACTTCAACTACCCCACCATTAACTGGGAAAACTACTCAAGTACCAACTCTTTTGCTCAACGTTTTCTAGAATTCATAAATTCCAACGCCTTGGATCAACTTATTCACACCCCCACCAGGGGCAGCAATATCCTAGACCTGGTCATTACCAACATGGGAAACCGGTGTTCCACACCAGAGGTCAACTCCTCGTTGGTCAGATCCGACCACAAGCTAATCAGCCTAGACATACACATCCCACCCCCAGCCCCAATTAGGGAAACCATCGTAAAAAACTTCTCAAAAGCCAACTTCACACGTCTTAAGACAGAAGTGGCAAACTTCATGACACCCATGCAGACGGATAATAGAGATATGACTGCCAAATCCTACACAAATGCACTTTATAAGCACTTACACGAGTGCATAGATCATGCTATCCCTAATAGAACCAAGATGTTATCCTCCAAAAAAAGGAAGCCGATCTGGTGGTCCTCTGCCATAAACAAACTCTACAACAGAAGAAAGAAACTGTTGCAAAAAAGAGTAAAACCCCATGACTGGAGGAACTCCCTGGTCAACCTCAGTAAGAAGATGAGATCCCTCATAAAATCCTCCAAAGCTAGTTACGAAAACAAAATTGCCACTGACTCTAAAAACAATCACAAAGCATTCTATAGCTATGTCAAGAATCTAAATGGGAACACTCAGATCTGCTCTGAGTTACAGCATAATGGCACTAAATATACAGAACCAACTGATATTGCCAACATCCTAGCAGATAGGTTCAGTGCTAACTTTACCCCCCTCTCACCCCCTAGAGGGCCCATCTCTATACCGGAAGAATGCAAAGTTCCTATAATCACAGCTGCACAGGTAAAAAACACACTCTCCAAAGCCAAGAACACAGCATCCATGGGACCTGACAATATCCCAGGCTGTGTTCTACATGAACTACAGAATGAACTGGCATCCTACCTAAGTACCATGTTCAATCATAGCCTCATCTCAGGCTTTGTACCCACTGAATGGCACACCGCGACAGTTATCCCACTCCACAAAGGGGGAGCCACGACAGACCCCGGGAACTACCGCCACATTAGCCTGACGAGCCTGGTCTGCAAGGCCATGGAACGTATCATCATGGAACTCTTAAACAAAGACATTGGTAATCTCCAAACTCTGGACCCTACTCAGTTTGGATTTGTAAAAGGCAGATCATGTCTCCTAAACCTGATTGACTTCTTTGAAGCAGTCACCAAAGCCATAGATGAGGGTAAAATGGTTCACACAGCTTATCTAGATCTCGCCAAGGCTTTCAACACCATCCCCCACTCTGGAATTATAGATAAGCTCACTAAACTAGGTATAAATCCCTATGTCACAAGATGGGTTGCCAACTGGCTCATTGACAGAACCCACATTGTGAAAGTAGCGGATTCCAAATCTGACATCAGACCAGTGACAAGTGGAGTACCACAGGGTTCAGTCCTGGGTCCTCTTCTGTTTGGTATCTACTTCTCTGAAGTGCAGGCCAACACAGAAGGTCTAACAAAGTTTGCAGATGACTGCAAACTAGGAGCCATAATCGAAACTCCTAACGATGTGGACAAACTACAAAAGGGCCTCACTGAGACAGATACCTGGTGTCAAAGCCATGGCCTGAAGCTCAATGCCAAAAAGTGTATTGTCATCCCCTTTGGTAAAAACTCTGTACCCATGAACTACCACATAGCTGGTAGTCTACTTAATGCCGAAAATGTGATGAGACCTTGGGACACAGGTGGACAGTAGTATCTCCTTTGATAATCACATCACCACAGTGGTCAGGAAATCCTTCTAAGTGGCTCATCTCATCACAAAAGGATTCTCATCCAGAAAAAGAGGTCATTGTTCCCCTCTACTCATCACTCATTAGACCCATTATAGAGTACAATGCCCCTTTTGGTATGTACCTCACAAGACATCTACAACAACTGGAAAGACCACAGAAATACCTCACAAAGAGGATTACTGGCCTCAAACAGATGCCCTATGCAGACTGTCTCAAAAAACTACAGCTTTACTCCATCGCATATCGCCTACTCAGGGGCGATCTCTGCCTAACATACAAAGCTATGTCAAACCCAGAACTGTTGGACATGCTCCACTTAAAGAAATCTCAATCCCTCCGAGCTAGAAGCTCTAGGGACCTGGAGGGATAGATTCCTGTCCCAGAGACTTCCCATACTCTGGAACAGACTACCTATCTATGTCAAATAGAGCTCCTCATTAGTACTCTCCAAGAAAAATCTTGATGACTGGATGGGAAATGGGAAATTCACCCCGGAGATCACTTCTGTGGCTCTGCTCGACAGGGGCACAGGAAAATAATTTTATTGGGTGGCGAAAACCAGGGTACATTTTTTGGCTAGGCTTGTATGGGCCCTAGGGCCAATAGCCTAGTACCTACCTATGAACCTATATATATATATATATATATATATATATATATATATATATATATATATATATATATATATATATATATATACAAGTATACAAATGTGTGATTGTGTGTTGGGGAGAGGCATGTTGCCGGGGTCACATAAACCTTACTTCTAGCAGACATAACAACAGTTCTCTAACAACATACATCCAAGACCTGATATTGTGCCTGGAAGTATACATGAATATTTCCCAATATGATCACCAACTGTCTCACCCCCACCCCATCCAAACTAGCAGCTGGCAGTCGACAGCTTGCCATCTGCCTCTTAAAATACAAGATGAAACATGCCAAATTACTGAATTGTGCACCAGTTAAACTGGTGTGAAGTCAATGCATTTCATGGATGTGCAGACAATACATTTTGAGAGGTCAGTCATAACTGAAATGTTACTGCATGACTTGCTCCAAATTTTACAGAAATAAATTGGTTTCTAGCTACACAGCTTGTAGCCAACAGTTTTCTTTTATAATGTCCCATCAGTATAAGGTAAGCGGACTGTGGACTAACTGAGTGTACCTAGCCACTTTTCTACAATTCACCTTGCAAGAAAGTGCACGTAAAAAAAGTAAACCAATGAAAAACATAACCACCATAGCATACTCATACTCAGTCAAAGTATAACAGCTTGCAGACATGCAAAAATTAATTAGGCACACTACATACTCAAGTGATGTGGATTTAAAAAGAAAAAAAAAAAAAACACTTGTACATTGTGAGTCCAAATAAATGGAGTAACAGTTTTTTTACAGAAACAGAGCTAGAGTGGCACCTTCAGCAGTGATCAGTGCATGCTTTCATTCATAAATTACTAACACTCCACCTTCCAATTCATCATGTAAGAGGACCTCTCTATCTAAAATCATATGAATAAGGGTAAATGCTAACGGTACCAACTGATTACAGAACATTCTATAAGCACGCCTTTATATACTGCTTAGATAAAAACAGCCTTGTCTGCAATGCAGTCTATTGTTCTGTTACCTTTATAAAATATTTAGACACAAGGTATACTACTCAGTAGACACACACACACACACACACACACACACACACACACACACACACACACACACACACACACACACACACACACACACACACACACACACACACACACACACACACACACACACACACACACACACACACACACACACACACACACACAATATAGAAGTTTCACTTCTACCGCATGTGGCAACCATGCACATTCTTTTTATTATTATTATTATTAGCAGTATTATTATTATTATTATTGTTGTTATTATTATTAATATTATTATTATTATTATGAGTATTATTATTATTATTGTTATTGTTGTTATTATTATTAATATTATTATTATTATTATTATTATTATTATTATTATTATTATTATTATTATTAATGATAATTTGGCATAGACGTCTGAGGTTATTATTATTTTTATTGTTTTATAAGCAAAAATGCTTCGGTGGTACTGAGATATGGAAAAAATAGCCAATGAATCTAATGAGTATAAAACAAATTTATTGAGCCACAGAGTAAAAAATCAAGCGGTTTCATCTCCTCAGTTAGGAAACTTTATCAAGATTGGGGCAGTACAGCTTCTGTGGGGTTTTCTTCATTCAAAAGCTGCTAGAAGCACTCCTTCCAAATCTTTTCCAAATCTTTTCAGAATATAAAATTAAAGAAGATAAAACAAATGCTAAACATGTAAATTATGTCCACACACAAATTAGTTCAGCAATACCGATACTTATGGTGATTTTATAAGATAAAGTATTTAGGAACATGGATTAAAAAGGCTTCTGTAATGGCAGCTAAAGATATGTAGAAAGAGACTAAACAAATGATAATGTAACAATTGAGAAACTGGAAACTTTTATTTATGGATATGGATAGTAAGATACAAGCAGGGAAAATATTTTAGTCCCTTTAGTCTTGTATACAAGTCAGGCATACTTTTATCAACCTGAGGAGAAGTTGTGGACAATATTTAAAGAATTGAAAGAATTTATCTGGGTGGGAAAAGGACAAGAGCTAAGTGAGATAAGCTGATCCTTCCAATAAAACAGGGTGATTTACATTTACCTGATTTGAAGGGATATTTTAGAGTTACACAGTTAAGGCTCCTATGCATTATATAAGCAGAAAGCTATAATTCGAAGTGGAAAGGGAGTATGACTAAGGAAGAAGAAAGTTCAAGAAACAGAGAGAAAGTGGGATTTTGGACACTGTTCCTTAAGGCAAATAACAACCGTACAGAATATTATATTCATGAAGTAGCAGAAAGTATTCTAAGAACCAAGCCAATTCAAGAATGGAGTAAGAAGATTTTTCCAATAGGGGTGGCTGCAAGTAGGGGTACAGAAAATAAGGAAGAGGGGGCAGGAATTTATGGGAGAAACCTGGCAACGGAACCAAGATATTGGGTGGAAATAACTTATGCAGGAAAGGTAACAGAATGGGATGAGGCTAAGAAAACATTTGGATTGCAGACTAGAGACTGACTTTCCTTCCAGGGCTTGAGCTCAGAATACAGACAAAGATAAAGGGATAGGGGAATTTTAAGTAAAGCACATGCTCTGGTACAGTTTTTAGTTACAGCTAGAACAGACACAGCTGTTAAAAAGGGGATACTTAGTAAGGCATATACCATATTGCATAATAACTGTAAGAATCAATCCAAGGAGGTTAGAAAAGATCGGGAAGAAAGACTGGGAAACCAATTTATAAGAAAACAATGGAAAGACATATGTATGCTCCCCCCCCCCCCCCAAGTATGCCACCAAGTCCAGAAGGTTTAGAATCTTTGCTTGGAAGTGTTTGCATAGGTATTTTTATACCCCAAGCAAACATCAAATAATATCTCCTCGGGTAGATATTGAACGTTGGAGGTATGACGGAAAAGAAAGAGGTAACTGGGAACATATGTTTTGGGTTATAATGAGTTGGCAGACTTTAAAAATTCCTACAGAGTACTCTATCAGAAATATTGGGTGAGCAAATGGCTGTAAGTAAGGAAATGATTCTTTTGAGCTGGGGTACAGGATCTGAATTGCCTAGACATGGTAAGGCCTTATTACGTTTAATTCTACTGGCTGCCAAAAACTGTATTTGAGGTACTGAATATTATAAATGAGATAAAAGGACTGGAATATGACTCTCTAGAAGAGAGAAGGAGCAAATTACATAGAAGGAGTGAATCTGTGACTACTTGTTCAATCACCCAGTTCCTGTTTGATGGACAATAACGTGGAATATTGCTTACATTGCAGATGGAATCTATCTGAAAAAGGGGAAGGCACTGGTTGAGAACTCTATCTCAAAATGTTGTTTTATTTATTTGCTGGTAAAGATAAGATCTCTGGTTCTGGTATTTGTGGGACTATTTGATTTATGATGATACAAGAGGTCCAGAACCACAGAGTCTTTAATGGCTCAGAAGGCAAGACATAGCTCTCCCCTCAGAAGTCTATGAGATACTGAATGCAAGGACAGAGATTCCAGTCTTTCCTGATAGCTGAAGGTTTTAAAGATAGTGGTTTTCTTAGTTAGTAAACTCTGGGTGAGGGGGGTCTCTCTAGCTGTTTGATATGTCTATTGAGGTATGTCAAAAAGGGAGCACTGTATTCGGTAATTGGCGTAATCAATTATGAATATAAGGGGACAATGACCTCTTCAGATTTGGATGAAATGCAACGATATTGCACTTTTAACATTTAATATAAGGCCATTATTAGTGCTTCAAGAATTGACATGTGTAAGTTGTTGCTGCAGGGCTTGGGGATCAGTGGTCACTTCATTGTGCAGTCATCTACACATTTAGTTAGCCAGAACTTTTATTTCATGACATGGAGATTTTAGAAAAGTAAATGTCAAACAAAAAGAGCTGCAGCACAAATTTGAACACCGCCGCTTACATTTATGCTCTCAGATGAGGTACTTGTTACTCAGGTTCTATCCTTTAGCCAATCTGCTATCCATCTTATCACACAGGAATCAATCTGTAATGTACCAATCTTAGGAACGATGCTAGCATTGGTGATCGTATTGAAGGCTTTGGCCAGGTCTAGGTATGCTGAGTGGACAGCATGACCACTGTTACCAGCTTGAGTTACTCTTGCAAAGAAGTTAACTGGATTCAGAAGACAGGATCTACCATTGATGAGGTCAGACTGCTGCAGATATAGCCTGATGAGATTTTTCATGACATAGTTTATCAGATCAGTTATAATGTGCTACATCGTCTGGTAGTTGTTGCAGAGGTTATAGCTGTGAGGTGTAGTTCTTATGAAAGAGTGTTCGATTACCTGAGCCCTCATTTGCCTAATGTGTGACTTTGAGCAAGTCACTTAGCTAGACAGTGCTTGGAGGCAACAGACAGTTTGTGCCAGGCTCCTCAATGGTCCCCAAGAGTGCAAGTGTAGTAACTAACTACTGCAAGTATAGTAACTAACTACTGCAAGTATAGTAACTAACTACTGCAAGTGTAGTAACTAACTATGAATATAGCTTTGCAAATAAAACTTGTCAGACTAACGGGTCTATTATTTCTGGGTTCACTGGAGAGACCAGACTTGTAGAATGACACCAGGAATGCTGTTTGCCAAACTCCAGGGACAAATTCTGATGGCTAAGCTTAGGTTGAATAATTTTTGGAGTAGTTCTAGTTCTGCTAAAGCTTGTTTAGTACTGTTTATTGAACAACCAAGTGAATTATCTTATCCCATAGAGGAAGTATTTTTGTTTTTAGAGAACACCTTTAATTCATGTTCTTTAGTGTTGATGGGAGATCTGTGAGCTTCAGGAGTAAATGGAATTAGATAGTTGTATCTGGAGTGAAGTTTGCACTGAATTTGTTTGCCAGTATGTTGGAAAAATTTACTGGGTCAGAGTAGGTGGTGCAATTACGAATAAGTTGAGAGCAATGTTGGGTGCTATTTTTTAGTTTCCTGATGTAAGTAAAGAAGGATTTGTAGTTATCCTTAACTTCCCATGCTAATCTAAGTTCACGGACTGCCTTGGTTATCCTAATTGTTTTTAGATGTTTAGTTAATGTTGTGTAGTTCCTTTTCTTGGGGGGGGGGGGGCTTTTGATCCACTGTACACTTTATGGAGTTTTTTTTTTCTTTTTATTGTAGAGCTTATTTATGTTTGCGAACCACCAGCATAATCTGCTTTTAAATTTCCCATTATATTTAGATCTAGTTGGGACTGTCAGCTATATATATCTATCCAAGTGGGCATAGAACTCCTTTGTGAAACCACATACTGTGGCAGCATCAGGAAATATGCTGTTGCAAGTGAATATTAAAACCTTGATGCAGAACTGTTTGAAATCCTTGAATCCTGATACTGATATTAACAGGTTTAGAGATTTTAAAATCGAAAGTCACTATTTTATGATCTGACTTGATTGGGGATTTATTACATGAAAAAGCCATATTTGTGAGGACTAGGTCAAGAATATTATGTCCTCTAGTGGGTCAGTTTACAATGTGGCCCAGTGAGCTTTTATGTATAATATCAAAGAAGTTTGTGGCTATCCTGTATTTGAGCTGTAGGTACTCCGGTGCATTTATGGGTGGTTAAAATCTTTCAGAATAATGAAGTCCACTCAAGCTCTACAACAACTACTTCAACCCTACACCACCACCAGAACCCTAAGATCTGGCACCCAAAATCTCCTTAAGATTACCAAATTTAACAATGAGGCAGGAAAACCCATCTACAGCCACTATATTTCTAAAATCTGGAACTCCCTTCCTGCCCATATAACAGGCAACAACTCCTCAACCCAATTCAAAAAACTACTTAAAACTCACTTCATGAATAACAGACTATGCTCCTGTCTCATCCCTAGCTAGCTTAGATACAGACCTATCATGTACACAAAACAAGTAGCAATGCCTTATATCTAGACTGTTGCACAAATTGTACTTCCAGCCTCCCTAGTGGGGAAAGGAATGTATCTCATGAATGTTGTCCATTGTAGTGCCTTCCATTTTGCTCTACTGTGTCTCATAATAATTATCATAAGATTGTCTCATGCTAACATTTGTGTAACCTGCCTATTACTAGCATTTGATGTACTGTCTCTATTGTCTGTTAACTATAAAACTGTATCTCTTGGAGCTTTTCTCCCCAGGCCTCCACTAAAAATGGACTAATATCCAGTCGGACTCTCCTGGTTAACAAATGTAAAATAAATAAAATTAAATTAAATAAATAAATAAAGTTGTTGTTTATAAAATGTTCAGCAATAGATTTAGGAAGTTTGTATATGTGTGTGTGTGTGTGTGTGTGTGTGTGTGTGTGTGTGTGTGTGTGTGTGCGTGTGTGTGCTCAAGTGTGTGCGTGTGTGTGCGTGTGTATGCATGTGTGTGTGTGTGTGTGTGTGTGTGCGTGTGTGTGTGTGTGTGTGTGTGTGTGTTCAGAAACATAGAGGGTGTCCTGTAACAGGCTATAAACCAATGGCTGGTCTTGTTTAGTGTGATTTGTAACAAAGTGAGCTCTGTTTGTGGGTCTCTAGGAATCTTTCTTGAGATGATATTGTCTCAAACAGATATGGGAAATACCAATACAGTTGCCTTCTGATCTGAAGGCATGGTAGCCACAAAACTCAGGTAATGAGGGAATGGTTTCTGAACATTTGAAGAAAGTTTTGGTAATTACACATACCTGGATGTGACTAAATGCAGAAGAACCTCAAGGTTGAGCATTTTGTTGTTTTCTTCTGGCATTGAACAAAGCCACCTTAATGTGATCCTGTTTTAGATTTGATAAGTCAATTACACTGGCCTTTGCCTAAAAAAGTAACAATGGGACAGGAACAGCTTTAGCCAGTGTGAAGAAGTCCTCAAATGAAAGATGGCAACCATACTTTGCAAAGCAATTAGGGCAGTCAAAATTAGGGCTGTCAAGCAACTCATCTGATGCTAATGCATAACTGGATCCCCTTGAAATGACACCAGCTATTTAGACAATTGTTGAAGCCAATCATTTTTCCTTTATACCTAAACACAATTTTACTGGAAAGAAAAAGATTCGGCACAGGACCAGGTCTTTCTTGCTTTTGTGACATGAATGGAGAGTTCTGTCATGCCATCTGTATATCCATGGGGGTTCTGTGTGCCAAGTCATTCACACCTACGTGAATCACCACCTTATGGTAGTCACATTGGTCATTCACACCTACGTGGATCACCACCATGTGGTAGTCACATTGGTCATTCACACCTACGTGGATCACGACCATGTGGTAGTCACATTGGTCATTCGCACCTACGTGGATCACCACCATGTGGTAGTCACATTGGTCATTCACACCTACGTGGATCACCACCATGTGGTAGTCACATTGGTCATTCACACCTATGTGGATCACCACCATGTGGTAGTCAAATTGGTCATTCATACCTACGTGGATCACCACCATGTGGTATTCACATTGGTTAGCAAACTGCACTTCAAGAGCCCATGAGGTAGTACAGATCATGGCACCTGAAAGTTAAGTCACCATCACCTTGTCTTTGCTCAGCCTGGTGAGAGGAGAATCACTGTATCTTACTGTGGCATCGATGACCACTAAAACGTTTTTATTTGTACAGTGCTCTGCTGGAATGGAGATGCTTTAGGTCATGTTGACTCTTTTGTGTAAATGTGTCTGTCGATGCTGAGGTGATAGATCTTTGCTGGGACCTGATCTTCATAGATCTGGGAGGTTCTTTGACAAGAATTTATTTGCAGCCTCAGAAATAAGACCTTCTAGTCTGGGTTTGTGTAGAGCGATGTGGAAGTGTCTGTTGATCACAGTCTGACTTTTTATGTGAGAGTGAGGCCTCCATGTTTGCTAAATACTTGTTTCTCTCACAAATGGATTGTCTTGTACTAATTAAAGGGTTGTTTTATGTGAGCATAAGGTAGTTATTATACTAACTCCACATACCAAGTGCTGTGAAGCTGTTGACAGGGAAACAAGCCGTCTAACCCTCCATTTTAGTCCAGAGGTTTAGGTCTTTAATGTAATATTATACAGAGTTACTTTATGGAACAAGGCAAAATTTAGGTTATGTTCCTATAGTAAGAGATTTGGAAATTTAATTTAATATTGTGCAGACTTATTTTCTTATTAAATAGCACACATGCTTAATGTTATGACTTAAGAAGAAATAAAAAAGTTACAGCCTCCTGCCAGATAAACGCTCCTATTCAAAAAGCAAATATAAAAATCCAACAAGTGTAGAAAGGAGTGACGCTGATCTCTTTGGTACAAAAACCAAAAACTGTATTGTAACAGAATATTCAAATCCCAAACAAAAGTAGTAATCCAGTAATATCCAAGCAAGTGAACCACAATCACTAGTGGCTTAAAATCTTTATTCCATCTGATAAGCGCTTTCGCTGCTAAGAGCTTCTTCAGATCTATTGAATGGTACACAAGTTAAAATTCCCCAGTATATATATGGGTGTAACAAGAGAAACAATTAACACAATTGACACAATTAAAAAGGGAATGTTAAAAATCTCTAGATATAAATACTTACACTCATATACCTACATTTCTTAGTATTGCCAAGTATATGAGATTTTTAACATTCCCCTTTTAATTGTGTCAATTGTGTTAATTGTTTCTCTTGTTACACCCATATATATACTGGGGAATTTTAACTTGTGTACCATTCAATAGATCTGAAGAAGCTCTTAGCAGCAAAGCTTATCTGATGGAATAAAGATTTTAAGCCACTAGTGGTTGTGGTTCACTTGCTTGGATATTACTGGATTACTACTTTTGTTTGGGATTTGAATACTCTGTTACAATACAGTTTTTGGTTTTTGTACCAAAGAGATCAGCGTCGCTCCTTTCTACACTTGTTGGATTTTTAATGTTATGGCTTATTTAATATTCATATATTACACAGGATTAATTTATGACACAGAAGGCACAGTTTAGGTTTTGCTGTTAGAGTAGTACTGCTTCATGATATCATCATCTTCTTTCAGCTGTTCCCATTAGGGGTCGCCACAGCAGATCACCTGTTTCCATTTCTTCCTGTCCTCTGCATCTTGCTCTGTCACACCAACCACCTGCATGTCCTCTCTCACCACATCCATAAACCTTATCTTAGGCCTTCCTCTTTTCCTGTTACCTGGTAGCTTCATCCTTAGCATCTTTTTCCCAATATACTCAGTATCCCTCCTCAGCACATGTCCCAACCAACGTAATCTTGCATCTCTGGCTTTGTCTCCAAACCTTCCAACCTGGGCTGACCCTCTAATATACTTATTCCTAATCCTGTCCATCCTCGTCACACCCAGTTCAAATCTTAACATCTTTAACTCTGCCACATCCAGCTCTAAATCCTGCCTTTTTGTCAATGCCACTGTCTCCAACCCATATAACATAGCTGGTCTCACTACCCTCTTGTAGACCTTCCTTTTCACTCTTACTGGTACTCATCTGTCACAAATCACTCCTGACACTCTTCTCCACCCACTCCATCCTGCCTGTACTCTCTTCTTCACCTCTCTTCCACACTCACCGTTGCTCTGAACTATTGACCCCAAGTATTTAAACTCATCCACCTTCGCCACCTCTACTCCTTGCATCCTCACCATTCCTCTATCCTCCCTCTCATTCACACACCACTGTGCGTGAACCCAGTCACTGGGGGTGCACAAGCCAGTGCATTTTCTTTGTGCCGGTCCCAAGCCTGGATAAATGGGGAGGGTTGCATCAGGAAGGGCATCCAGCGTAAAACTTTGCCAAATCATTCATGCGGACAGCAGTACTGCTTCATGATATATTAGACTAAATTGTAACTATATACCACTGGGGTTTGCTGTAGGGTTGAAGTAAGAAAAACTGAACTTGAAGGTACCAACATCTATCCATGACAAGCTCTATGGTGCTTTGCTGAATACCTTTCTATACAGTATAAACAAGCAAGGAAAATAAAAGAACCAATGAAAAAGCAAGCTAAGGCTCCAGCCAATAGTGCTACTTCCCCGGAAACAGCAACAATTATCCTCTGCCACAGAATAACCACTTGTAGGCCCTAGACAGCTCACACACTTGGCCAAACACTGACTGTAACTGTAACCTTTTGTAACAACTGGATTTAAGTAAGATCAAAGGCAGAGAATGCTACTTAACAGCAATGAAACACTTAGCAACACTATTTCAGCCAAATGGTTTAAATTTAACTAGTAGATTTAGCTCAGTAGCTTAACAGTTTCTCTCCGCCATTTGACAGGATGTTTGGTCAACAACAAACTGATAAAGGGCAGTATGTGAGGCTTTTAGTGTCTGTGTTTATGGGTAAAGCAATTCATGCTGTATCAATGTTAAGTGGTATAGACTGTCTGAAAAATGAGAAAGTTAAACAATGTTTATTTGAATATTTTAAAGTGAATCCTGAAGCATGTAGAAAGAAATTCAGAAAGCATGGAAGAAAGGCAAAATGATAGGGTGAGTGATTCTATTCCAAAAATAAGCACCTACTTATATATGTGGGCGAGTGGATGTTAAGTCACTACATTTGAAGGGTTATCAGGTCTTCTAATTACAGAGCAACCACTCACTATCCTGCCTGAGCACATGAGAATCTGGTTGGCAGACCAGAAGTGTAACACTGCTGAAGAAATTGTTATCTAGCAAGCAGGTAATAGCTGCACAGGAAAGAGGCACAAAGCACTACACATGGAAATAAGAGTATCCATGTGGCAAACTAAGCCCTCACAGCAGGTTCCACAGGTAAAGGCTACCAGTTCCAGCAGATGCCTGAGTCTTAGGATTAAATGCGTTAAGTGTAACCAAAGGGGGGATGTATGCCCACTGAGACAAGAAGGGGAACAAAAGTTATAGAACACATCAAGCAAAGGGAGCTCTTCAACTGTGATGGGCTGTCTGGAGACAACTGCTATACCAAACTACCACAAAGTTCTGTAGACCATGCTGGTGGAGGAGAGAGCACCCACTGAATGGGGGAGATAGTAACGGAGATAACCACCGGTAAGCCTGGGGTGATTAAAAGAGAATAACACTTGTCCAAGCCATCTGCTTCAATTAGGGAGATGAGAGGGGAAGCATGTGAGGTGCCAATTGTCAGAGTTTACCTGGACTAGGAATGAAGGCATGGGAACAAAGTAGGTAGCAGTGGTCAGTGGTATCCAGCAGCTGTTTTAATATGAAATGATGTTAATAACGCACTGTTCTGGTATACGCAGTTATGCACAGCCAAGCATGGAGGCAAACACATGACAACGTTTGGAGGGCCTAGCCAACGCCCACACCTCTAACAGAGTTTGGTGGTGTGTCTATTTTAAGGGGGTAGGCTAGTTAGTGTCAACCAGTCACAACATGAGCCACAACTTTTGAAAGTACCAGTCTTTTCTTGGAAAGAGCCATCCATCCGTCCATCCATCCATCCATCCGTCCAGTCGTCCATCCATCCTCCCATCCACAACCCCTTTTCCCATTTTTACACATGGGGTTGGGGAGTTACTTCAATGGTGATGATCATCTAGAGTCAAGGGTCACACTGCTGGGTGGCTAGCCCTGCACTGTAGTTTATACAACTTGAGGGAGATAGCCAAAGATCCTCAAGGCAGGGGGAGTTTGCATATTGGGACAAAGGAGTATTGTACAGAAAATGGACTTCTGCATAACAGCTAGAGAGTGAAGTGATACAGGAGTTAGTGTTACCAAGAGATTCCACCAGGCAATTCTAACCATAGGTGATCTTATTCCCTTGTCAAGCCATATGGGCATAAAGCATGAAATAACATGGCCCTTGCACAATTTCGATTGGCCAAGGATTGTAATACATATGAGAGAGTAGTGGAAGACATGAGGGCAATCCCAAGTGTTGCAAGGCAGACCATAAAGCTAAAGCTGCTTCCCATGAGAAATAATTGCAGTTAGAAACATCAGTTTTACATCAGCTCTAATGGCCTAGTGGGGAAGCAAGGAGTAGAGCATTTATGCACTGTTACTAGCATTCACAGACCAGCGGTCTGGTAAAGAGGTTAAACTCTACACTAAAGACCATGTTGAGACACTCTGTAAACTAGTTTACATGAGAGTGGGACATGTACCCTTCCCCATCTACTCTTTGTACTCAGTGAAGTGCTCCAGGACTCCATGTGGCTTTTATCTTTTGAATTGATGTATGGTCATAGAGTGAGGGACAACCCAGATTTAATTTGCGATGTGTAGGAGGATGAATGTCATTCCCTGAAGGAATATGTGTAGAATATGTTCTAAAGTTCAGGACAACTTTAGGGATCTCATAGGACTGACGCAACAGCACATAGCATAAAAACAACAGTGGCCAAAGGTCTGGTGTGACAAGATAGCAGAACCGGAGAGTACTTAATTGGGAAGAAAGTGATTGTGCTTATTGCTGTTAGCCACAATAAATTGCAGGCAGCATGAAAGTGTCTTTTGACTCTGGTATGAGAGATAAGTGATGTCAACTACATGGTACATTCACAAGGCAAAAGGTAGATGCACAGACCCACCATGTTAATGTGATCCTTCTATGTGGCACACCTCATCATGAAGGGCTTTTCATCCACAAAAAAGGAGGTCATTGTCCTACTGTACTCATCCCTCATTAGACCCATTATAGTATACAATGCCCCGTTTGGTATGTACCTCTCAAGACATCTGCAACAACTGGAAAGGCCGCAGAAATACCTCACTAAAAGAATCACAGGCCTAAAGCAGTTGCCCTACGCTGACCGCCTTAATAAACTCCAGCTATACTCTGTCGCATATCGTCTACTCAGAGGCGATCCCTGCTTAACATACAAGGCCATGTCAAACCCAGAGCTTTTGGACATGCTACAGTTAAAGAAATCCCAATCCCTCAGAGCCACCCACTCCAGGGATCTAAACCTTGTCATCACAATAAACAAAACATGCTGGAGCGATAGGTTCCTGTCCCAGAGACTCCCCAGATTCTGGAATAGATTGCTCATACATGTCAAGTAGAGTGCCTCTTTGGCCCTCTTCAAAAGGAACCTTGACGATTGGATGGGAGATAGGAAATTCACCCCGGGGATCATGTCGGTCTCCCTTCTAGACAGGGATCGAGGGAAGTAAATAATGTGGGAAGAAATAGCAAGGGAATTGTTATTGCTACGCTTGTATAGGCCCTAGGGCTGATAGCCTAGTACTAACCTATGAACCTATGATGATGAACTACTATGATAGAGAGGCACTGGTCCTCACAATCTGCAGAAGGTTACAAGAGGAATCAGAGGGGGATTGATAGAGAGGCACTGGTCCTCACTATCTGCAGAAGGTTACAAGAGAAATCTGAGGGGGATCATGTGGTAGACATTCTCTGTGATGCTTAGTCTGATCTCTCAGTGGATGAGGTAGACTTCTCATAGCAGCTAAGGAGATCTGTGCCATACTCCAGGAGTTTGGGGACATGTTTACTGGTAAGCTAAGATGTACTCTCCTGGTATGGCACCATGTGGACATAGACCCTCAGCAGCCCATCAAACAGGTTGCTTTATAGGGTACCAGAGCTGGTTAAGCAAATCCTGAGAGAGGAACTGCAGGAGGTGTTGGATCTGCAGGTATCCCAGAAGTCCCACAGTCCTTGGACCTCACCAGTGGTGCAAGTGCCAAGGAAAGATGACAGCACCAGGTGGTGTAAGTAAATGAACAATCACACAGAATTGGATGCTTATGCCATGCCAGGGCAGATGAAACCTTACAGCAGATGGGCGAGACTAAGTATCTAATTATTACTGACCTGACCAAAAGTTACTTATAAGTACCCTTGACACCTACAGTTAGAGACAGGTCAGTATTTTATGACCCCTTTTGGGTTATATGAGTTTACCAAGATGCTCTCTGGGAGGAAAAGTGTCCCTGAAACATTCCAGAGGTTGGAAGATCACATCCTAGCAGAAGCTGTAGACTGCACTCTTGCTTACGTGAATGATAATTCATCTACCAATGGTACTGGCAAGAACATTTTCAACCTGTTTGGGAGGTGCTAGTAAGACTTAAACGGGAAGGGATTATCATTAAGGCCAACAAGTGACACAAAGAAGCAGGTGAGGGATTTTTTAGGGACAGTGAAATGGTATAACAACTTTGTCGCAAGTTGTAGTATGATAGCCAGTCCCATTACACACATTACAGAAAGAACTGACCGCATAAGGTTGCCTAGATTCCAGCATGTTAGCAGGCATTCCAAATGCTTTAAAAAGGCCTTGAGTGGATGCCCTGTGCTAGCCAACCCTGACTACAGTCAGTAATTTATTTTGTACGTAGATGCTTCAAATTATGGGGAGGCTGCATTTAGCCAAGTTTCCTTAGAAAGAGAAGAAAATCCTCTAGTGTGTCTCAGCTACAGGCTTCAGCCTGTGGAGGAGTACTATCCTGCTGTAAAGAAGGTGTGTTTGGGCATAGTTTGGGATCTACAAAAGATAAAACCCAACCTTTATAACAAAATTTGTTACTGTGGTTAAATACTACAAATCTTTAAAGTGGTTAAGCAGAGCAAGTGGGAAAATATAAAGTTTTTAGATGCTGTTTAACATAACTAACTGTCCGATAACACGACTGTCTAGCACATGAGGTACTTACTCCCCAGAAAAGGAGCAGGGTAATGTACTGGAAGACTGCACCTGCATTTAAGCTTTGCATTTTGAGGGCTTCTCAAGAAAACTTGCTTAAAGTCTAGAAGGGGCAGAAATTTGAGGTTTATGTTTAATCATGCTACTATTTCACTATTTCTGAACCAGAATATAAAAGATATGTGAGCTGCACTTAATTCTTGGAGAAGCTACATCAGGTAAACTAAAAATGTGATGTGATCTGCAATATCTGTGTTTCCTATAGCATGAAAATATATGTAAACTTGTGACTTTTTTGTGAATATAAAAAGAAGAAAAAAAGAAAAGAATAATACAATGAATTTTCAATTGAAGTGTAAAGTATAACTTCTGCTGCTGGGAACTACATTTCTACATAGAATGTGAAAATGTAATTATAACATCTGTCACTGTTCCAAGCAAGATGCCAAGAGCCATAAAAAGGGCAGTTAGGAATTCTTGAGTGAGATACCTGAACAAAAATAAGTCAACAGACTGATTAAACATAGCAGACACCAGTGTGTGTGTGTGTGTGCGCGCCTGTGAGTGTGTGTGAGTGTGTGTGTGTGTGTGTGTGTGCATGTGTGTGTGTGTGTGCACGTGTGTGTGAGCGTGCACATGCATGTGTGTGTGTGTGTGTGTGTGTGTGTGTGTGTGTGTGTGCGCATGTGTGTGCACGCGTGTCTGTATGTGTGTGCATGTGTGTGCGCGCGCGCATGTGTGCGCGCGTGTGTGTGTGTGTGTGTGTGTGTGTGCGTGTGCGCGCGTGCATGCACGAGCGTGTGTGTGAGTGTGTGTGTGTGTTTGTGTGTGTGTGTGTGTGCGTGGGTGTGTGTGTGTCTGCGTGCGCACGCATGTGTGTTTGTGTGTATGTGCGTGCACATGCGCGCACGAGCAAGTGTGTGTGTGTGTGTGTGTGTGTGCATGTGAGAGTGTGTGCCCCTGTTGGCATCTTCTTACCCTCCTTCCAGTCCACAACTTCCCTTTGCTTTCTTCCCTTCACTTTTGTTCTCAAAAATGAAAAGTAGCACTTGTCCCCAAAATACCCTACTTCCCCACTGCATATCACTTTTCCATTCTCTTTCTCTTTCTGTATATTCTCTGCTTGTTTTTCTCCTTTTCTGCTTGTACTATCATCTCCTTTCCTTCCCATTTACACTATAAACATTGATGACACCTTGCTGTGTAGACCTTGTATGGGCTTTCAGATGAGTCCATGTTGCAGATATATGGCACATAAGTGCAACATGTGAACGTATATAGAAGTTTCAGGCACAGGACTTGCATTCTGAAATTCTAATTCATGAGACAACTCATATTACAGTATTTTATTGCATGATGAAAGTCATGGTCATGATTGCATGACTTCATTATGCGTTGTGTACTTTCTCTGGCATGCCGCTGAATAGCAACTATGCATACCTCAGCCTCATCAGACCATCTACAACAACTCTGACTACCCAGTTTTTCACACAGTGGTTGCAGTATAGTTATCTTTGAATACACCATCAGCCCGGAAAGTCAGATAAGTGTGCCTTAAAATTCAGTAATATACTTAGATAAGAACAGCCTGGAAAAAGAATTACCAGAGTTAGGTGTCTTCATTCTTGTAATCTATATATATATATATACATATATAGAGTAAGTGCATTGTTTAGATCATTCTTTCTTCAATAAGATATTTTGATTTAGTCACATTTACAAAGTGGACCATCTGTGTGTGGTAAGAGAGTATTTATTACTAACTGCTGGCATCCATTGTCCCAACTGCTTGGCACATTATCATTAGTATTTATCTTCAGGTGGCTTATTAACAAGAGTGACACAGTAACTGGGAGGTTCCCAGCCAGATAATCTGGGGTGTGGGAGTTTATTGCCTTGGGTCAGGACAGAAGGCTGTAGTGTTGGAGAATATTGCTCATATTAGTGAGTGACTGTGTGTGTGTGTGTGTGTGTGTGTGTGTGTGTGTGTGTGTGTGTGTGTGTGTGTGTGTGTGTGTGTGTGTGTGTGTGTGTGTGTGTGTGTGTTTGTATGACATGGGGAATGCAAGGATTTAGTCACAGTGCATTTATTGTGGTTGAATGTGCATTAGCAGGCACTGAAATGTAAAGTGTAAACAAAAATGCTGGAGGAACTAGGATGAAGCCTCTGCTTGGTGGGATTCTCACTGTGAAGTCTATACTTGGATGTGGTTGGTACATGACCATATCCAAGATAACAGTTCACAAATCCTGCATGTTCTCAGGGCCAGGTCCCACTTAGTTTGTTGTTTAGGGATTCACATTTCTGTGCCTTTTTTGTATACTTTAATCATCTCCATATGTGGTCTCCACATTAACCCAACCATGTGCATAGAACCGACTTCCAGATGGCAAACACACCTAGAGGTAAGAATTTTTCTCCATAGGAAAATGAGATTATACTAGATGTTGTGCACCAACATGGACAGAGAATATGTTGATGGGCAGGAAATGCAGTCTGGACGAATGTAGTGTGGACCGATCTCACCATAGGTTTATAGGTTCATAGGTGTATACTAGGCTAATGGCCTTGAAGCCTTTGCAAGCCTAGCTCATAGGATTACCCTGGCATTGTGCCACCCGACCTTAGTTCTCAGTGCCTCTGTTAAGTAAAACCACTGGAGTGATCCCCGGGGTGAATTTTCTATTTCCCATCCAATCATCAAGATTTCTCTTGAATAGGGCCACTGAGGAGCTCTGCTTGACATGTATGGGAAGTCTATTCCATAGCATGGGCAGTCTCTGGGTTATGAACCTGTCCCTCTAGCATGTTCTGTTGATTGTGGTAATGAGATTGAGGTCTCTGGAGTGTGTGGTGTGGAGAAATTGGGATTTCTTTAGATGTATTAGATGTAGCACTTCTAACAGAGCTGGGTCAGACATGGCTTTGTAAGTCAAGCAGAGATTGCCTCTAAGTAGGCGATATGAGACAAAGAATAGCTGAAGTTTTTGAGTCTGTCCATATAGAACAAATGTTTAAGGCCTAGGATCCTCTTTGTGAGGTACTTTTGCGGCATCTCTGTACTCAATGATTGGCCTAATGAGGGAAGAGTAGAGGGAGACACTGACCTCTTTCTTCCTGGATTGAAAACCCTTAGTAATGAGACATGCCACATAGAAGGACTTTCTGACCACAGTGGCAATGTGGTGGTCAAATGAGAGGTTGCTGTCAACCTGTGTTTCCAGATCTCTTATAACGCCTTCTGTGTTCAGTGGACTACCATTGATGTGGTAATTCATGGGAACCGGGTTTTCCCAAAGGGGATGATGACACATTTTTTGGCATTGAGCTTAAGGCCATGGTTCTGACACCAGTCGTTGGTCTCAGTGAGACCTTTCTGTAGGAAGTCAACATCACTTGGGGAGTTAATAATAGCTCCCAACTTGCAATCTTCTGCGAACTTTGTCAGCCAGAGTCCCTTCGTGTTGGCTTAGATGTCCGAGAAGTAGATACCAAACAGGAGAGGACACAGGACCAAGCCCAGTGGGACTCCACTCATGACTGGTCAGCAGTCTGACTTGGAATCAGCTACTTTCACACTGTGGGTTCTACCTGTGAGCCAGTTTGCAACCCACCTAGTGATATAGGGGTTGATGTCTAGCTTAGTAAGTTTTTTATGATTCCTGAATGGGAAATGGTATCAAAGGCCTTGGCCAGATCCAGGTAGGCTGTATGAACCATCTTGCCTTCATCCACAGCTCTGGTGACTGACTCATAGAAGTTGACCAAGTTGAGCGGGTATGAGCTACCCTTCACAAAACCAAACTGTGTGGGATCTAGAGTTTGGAAACTCACTGTATCCTTGTTTATTAGGTCCATGATGATGCATTCCATAGTTTTGTATATCAGACTCATCAGGCTAGTGGAGTGATAGTTCCCAGGGTCTGTAGTCACGCCAACATTGTGGAGAGGGATGCCTGCAGCAGTGCACCATTTGGAAGGGACAAATACTGAGGTGAGGCTATGGTTGAACAGGGCACACAGGTGAGGTGCCAGTTCACTCTGTAGCTCATGTAGAATACAGCCAGGAATATTGTCAGGTCCCATAGAAGCTGTATTCTTGGCCTTGGACATTGTTGTTTTAACCTGTGCAGCAGTAATACTGGGTGCCTGGCAGTCTACTGGTATTGTGACTGGTCCTTTGGGGGGGAGGGGTGAAGTTGGCACTGAATCTGTTAGCCAGTATATTGGCAATATCTGTTGGCTCAGTATAGGAGGTACCATTGTGCAGTAGCTCATAGCAAATCTGGGCATTGCCATGGAGAGTCTTTACATAACTATAGAAGGCCTTGTGGTTGTCTTTACTATCTGCTGCAATTCTGTTTTCATAGCTAGCTTTAGAGGATTTGATGCGGAATCTCAACTTTTTGTTGAGGCTGATAAGGGAGTTTTTCCAGTCTTGGGACTTCACCTTAGTCCACATCAGTTTCCTCCTGTGGTAGAGTTTGTTTATGGCAGGGGACCACCAGACTGGCTTCCTTTTTTGGAGGAGAGTGTCTTGGTTCTATTGGGTATGGCAAGATCCATGCATTTGTGTATGTGTTCGTACAGTGCATTGGTGTATGATTCGGTGGCCATGCAAATATTCTCCATTTGCATGGGTGTTGTGAAGTTAGCCACCTCTATTTTTAGGAGCCCAAAGTTAGCTTTGGAAACATTTTTCATGGTGGTTACCTTTGCGGGGGGGGGGGGGTTGGATTTTCAAGGTGATTAGTTTGTGGTTGGATCTAACCAGGGATGAGTTGACTACTGGTGTAGAGCAATGGTTGCCCACGTTAGTAATGACCAGGTCAAGGATGTTGCTACCTCTAGTGGGGGTAAGAACGAGCTGGTCCAGGGCATTGGAATTAATGCATTCCAGGAAACATTGGGTAAGTGTATCGGCACATGAGTAGTTTTCCCAGTTAATGGAGGGGTAGTTGAAGTCGCCCAGTATGAGAGTGTTAGGTTGGACCATAATATTCTCCAGGGTGCTTAGGAATGTGGAGTGTGAGTCTTGAGACATGGTTGGGGACCTATAGCAGGCTATGACCTAAATTGCTGTCTTACCTAATGTTAGCTGCACCTGAAGTATCTCAGATGCATTACGTTGTGCTACCAGGCTGGAGGTGTGCGCATCCTTTATGAATATGGAAACAACACCGCCTTTGGAGCTTTGGTCCAAGTTGTGCAGTGGTGCTTTCTGCTACCTTGAACCAGGTCTCTGTTATGGCACAAATTCTGATGATCTCCATTTTAAGGAGTGCTTCGAGCGAGTGCATTTTGAGACTTCTAGCATTGAGCAGCATGACCCTCAGATAGCACTTGTTTGTAATTGTTATCATGGTAATTTGGTCTTTGGAACACCACCTAAAAAAGGCCCTATAGGGGTGGCAAGAGCCTTGGCCAGTATTCTGAAGCCCAGGCATGACAGATGCAGGCCTTCTCTGGCAAAGCATCAAGGTCTGTCAATCATGTCATCCCAGGGAGACAGATACTGGATCCCCTTAGAATGACACCAAACACTTAGCCAATTGTTGAAATCAGTCATTTTCTGCTTGTACTGTGGCATAATTCTGGGTGATGGTAGGATGCTGCTCAGGGCTACAGTCATACCCACCTGGGCTACATAATCCGAGAGTTCCTCCATGTCTCTTTTCATGTAGGCCAAGGAGGTATGTCTCAGGTCATTCACACCCACATATACAATTACAGACTCATGTTTGTATCTGTTGTTGAGAGATCTGAGTGCATGCATTATGTGGTGGAGTCTGGTGCCTGACAGGCAACTGACTATTACTTTCTCCTTATTCAACCTGGTGAATGGGATATCAGTGTGCCTCACTATTAAATCACCAGTGACTAGGTGTTGGGCATGCTGTTTTGCCTTAGGGGGCTTTGGCTGAGTGGTGCACTGTTTAGGAGAGTTATGTGTCTTGTGATTAGTGTTGTGTTGTGGTGGTCAAGTGTGTTTCTGCCTTAGAGATCTCTGCTGTTTGGGTAGATTTTTATTGAGAGCCTCCGTGAAGGTGGGTGTGTGGTTTGTGTTTTTATGTGAAGGCAGTGCTGGTGTGTGTTCTGGAGGGCTATATGTTCCATGTGGTGTGGTGCAAGTGTTGACCTCCTCTTGACCAGCAATTCCAGTCTTGGCTGGGGAGTGTGTGGCTTCCAATTTGGATATATAAGTGCATCTCTCGCAAGTCTGAGTGTTGGGAGGTAAGAGGAGAGGGCTGTCAGTGTACATGAGGCAGTTGCTACATTGTCTCAGGATGCCCAAGCTCACCAGGTTAACAGGAGAAAGTACAGGGAACTGACCTTTAGACATGCCTGGAGGGGTGGGCATTAATAATAACTACTGAAGCTGTTTACTTGTAGAACGTTTAGTGCTGGTAACACTTGTGTGCTACAATAATTGCTACAAGAAGTCTGGTAAAGTGCTAGACTAATAAGCTAGTAAAAGTGCAGGAAAGGAGAGAACTAGCAGAGCTAAGGGAAAAAATTGAAGAGCAGTCTTTGGCACAGCTCGGAAGCTTACAAACAGTCCCAGATTCAGCAAATCTGTATCTGGGCTAGACTAGTTGCAGAAAAGGTGAGAAACAAGCGCAAATGCAGGCTTTTAAACCAGAAAAACTTCCCAAATGGCCAATAAGCCTCAATTTCTGGGCCAGAAACCACTCCTTTTGTGGTAGATAGGCTACCTAGTGCTTACCACTCCCACTTATAAGCTAGAAGGCTACCCTCCAACACAGAAAGGCTTGGGGGGCTCAGAAGCTTACATACAGTCCTGGATGCAGCAAATCTGTATCTGGACTAGACTAGTTACAGGAAAGGTGGGAAAGCGCAAATGCGGGCTTTTAAACCAGAAGGTTGAAAAGATGGAAAAACTGCCCTAAGACTAGTTACAGGAAAGGCTGGAAACAATCTTAAAATTTTTTTTTTTTAATCTGTGGGAGGTCACAACTGATCCCAGAAGGCCTGTCGCCGTCAGTGCTCTGACATGAGCCTTCATGCAGCCAACAGACTACACTAGTATGAGAGGTGGAGGGATGCCGCCAGTGTTGGTCTACCATTGACACCCTCAGACAAGATCTTCTTGCATCACTGCATATGATGAGTGGGGATCGCCACATACCCAGGGGTGGGGTAGAAGCAGGTGATGCAGGCCACACATATATGTCTTACTTTGCAATAAATTGTTGCCTACAAAGTACCTCAGAACAGATTGTTGTTTTGTGGTTGCATTCAAATTCGTGCATTGTTATTTTTGTTTTGCAGCAGCAAAATTGCATCATGCAGATTGGTCCACACAGGGTGATGACGACCAACAAGTTGCCATACAACATCAGTGCATACATAGCAGTCCAACCAACACCAACATGTTTAATGTTGTCTGCATTCATTTGCACAGGTCCACCAACTTCTGCACAACAGCATGACACAACAGATGAGTGCCTCCATATACTGTTACTGTGACCATTGCCTGTTATTGGCTCTGCCTCCTGTCATGCCAGTGGTTTACACTGTCATATTGATATTTCCCTGACATTGTAACCTACAGGTACATCTTCTGGGGACATGAGCCATGCAGGTGCACCTACGAACAGACCAGGTATTGTTCCCCACCATGTTTGTAGGCTGCAGCACTGTGTAGCATAACTGTGTTGTATGAAATTAATGTCGCTATTTTCCTGTGCAGGGACATCTGGCCAACAGATGCACCATATTGTCGCATATCACCTTATTCTGTTATTGTGTTGTATATGTCATCATGTGCCTATGCATGTGCCTACATACATGACTTTGTTTGCTTTGTCTGTATTTTTTTCACTGCAGGATCTGCATTTTAACAAACTCACCACATTAGGAGGGTGTCACTGGTATGCTATTACCTATCTTTCATACATGTCACAGCTGTTACTCCTGTTGTTTTCCCCCATAAATACTGTGTCCTTCCACCCCTGCATAGAATGGCCACCATCAGCACCTCAGCCACAAACAACTGGTAGGTGTATGTATTACCTACTGTGTGTTTTACCTCTGTTGGAATGGTACATGCTGGTAAGTATGTTATTAATAATGCCATGTTTATGTCATTGTTTCCATACAACAGTTACATTTCATCTCTCACTCCCGATGCCGGATTCCCATGAGGACATGTCAGGAGTGTGTTATGTTTGTATTCCTCACATATGCCATGTATGTTGCATATGTAACAATTGTCAACTTCTTGTTATATATGTTCCATAGGCCGTAGCTAGACAAGGCCTCCAGGTAAGTCCTTATTATCTGTAACAATGTAGCGATGTATCATGGCATATGTCAGTAATGATATCCAGCATGTGATTGTAACAATGTAGCGATGTATCATGGCATATGTCAGTAATGATATCCAGCATGTGATTGTAACAATGTAGCGATGTATCATGGCATATGTCAGTAATGATATCCAGCATGTGATTGTAACAATGTAGCGATGTATCATGGCATATGTCAGTAATGATATCCAGCATGTGATTGTAACAATGTAGCGATGTATCATGGCATATGTCAGTAATGATATCCAGCATGTGATTGTAACAATGTAGCGATGTATACATGGCATATGTCAGTAATGATATCCAGCATGTGATTGTAACAATGTAGCGATGTATCATGGCATATGTCAGTAATGATATCCAGCATGTGATATAAACATGTTTTCATGATGGGTGTCATCTGACTTCTTTTAGTACAACCACTGAAGTCATCCTCCATTAGCCCATCCACTGATCCGAATGGTGGATCTGATGTGGCTCACTGTGGTAGCATGGCCACTGGTACAAAGGACACAGATTTAGTGATACAGTGTGGTTCAGATGATGACAGTCATATGGATGAGGCTTGGATGTGGAGGAAAACATGTCCAGCCATTCTGACAATGTGGGACAGCAGATGGTGGACAGGATGAGCGCTGTGGATCACAGTGCCATGTTGAGTTTGCTGGTGATATTTTACATCTCCCTACAACACAGTGATATTTCCCAGCACAGTAGACATTGCAAGTAGCTGGTGTGCATGGGCATGTGTCAGCAGGCCTCTGCCTACTCCTATAGGCAAATGAATGTTCCCAGCAACATCATGGATCTGTCATTTGTGCACTTCCTCATGCCACGGATCAAGTTTCACGCTAGCTGTGTGTGTGCTGCATGAAGGACAGAAGTGCAGACATGGTGAGGTCATAGTGGCATTGGCAGCACATGATGAAAGCATGTTATTGTGTCACAGTCCATTGAATCCCTGGCTATGGCAGTACTACACTGGTGGCGTAGTATAAGCAAGGTTCTGCATGCCCTGACTATGCTCAGATGACTACCACATGGGAGCGGCAGGCCCCGTCTCAGTAGACCAACCCTTGCCCATCAGGCAATGATGTCTATGCCGCAACATGCACACTCATCTGCTGCTGGGTCATCCAGTGTGGGCCCAGCAGTCATGACCAGACAGTCAACTCACACTCATCCTCCTTCCCACAGTGTGTCTCCACATGCTGGTGTCACCTCACACTCATCCTCCTTCAACGGTGTGTCTCCAAATGCTGGTGTCACCTGACACTCATCCTCCTTCCCACAGTGTGTCTCCACATGCTGGTGTCACCTGACACTCATCCTCCTTCCCACAGAGTGTCTCCACATGCTGATGTCACCTCACATGCATCTTCCTACCCACAGTGTGTCTCCACATGCTAGTGTCATCTCACACTCATCCTCCTTCCCACAGTGTGTCTCCACATGCTGGTGTCACCTCACACTCATCCTCCTTTCTACAGTGTGTCTTCACATGCTGGTGTCACCTCACACTCATCCTCCTTCCCACAGTGTGTCTCCACATGCTGGTGTCAGCTCACACTCATCCTCCTTCCCACAGTGTGTCTCCACATGCTGGTGTCACGCCAACAGTTTCCTCTGTTGAGCAACCTGGGCCGAGTGTTTACATACATTAGAGGCAGCCAGGTCTGTGGTTTGAGTTGTCAATGTGGGTGCCCTAGACTGCATTACAGTAAGACTAACAGTTGATCCACTACATCCTGTAGTGTCAGTCTCATCCCATGTTGATGATAATTGCTGTGCAGACCTCTGACAATGTCATGTGTCTGTGGTTGTTGTGAAGTTTGATACCACTGGGGTCTGTCACTTTTACTAACCATAGATGTCTCCATTTAGTACATGATACTTTATCAATACTTTACATTGATATATCTTACTAGTGATATTGACAACAGCTCTGCATTATGTCATGAGATGGTTTCCTGTTTGTATCTTTTGATAGTGGACAGATAGGAATGGGTTACACAGATGTATGTCTCTTGTTGTCTGCCATATGCACACCATTACAGGTCTGTACACATACCCTTCTCACTTGGAGCCTGAGATGATGCTCCCCGTTATGATAGATTTATATATGTTCATACTGTTATATGTTATTATTAGTTTATGTCTGATGTTCAGTGTGTACATCTACCGAGTAATTGCCATTAGGTGCAATCTGTGCTGCTATGGTGGGGTAACACCTGAACATTGACATTTACTGTGTGTACTTTTGTACTTGTGGCTTGTCACGACTCAAAGTTGTATGTCAGACAATGCCATGTTACCTGGGCCTGCACTTGAGGTCACACCCTCCATCGCCCACACCTGCGTCTTCTGCCCCCTCTGTCCTCCTGCTCCTCCTCTGATACCTGTAGGATGTCATCTTCAGACATCTTGGGTTCTTGGGTAGTTCACCCGCACCTACAATTAGAAGACCACCATGTTTTGGCATTAGCATGTTGTACAGCATAGCACACACAGTCATCATCTGTGCTGCCTTTTCAGGTGTGCATTGCAGTGCATCTGTGGATATGTCGAGACATTTGAACCTAGCTTTCAGCACACCGAAAACATGCTGTATACTATTTATTTATTTTATTTATTTTATTTTACATTTGTTGACCGGGATAGTCCGACTGGATGCATGTCCATTTTCAGCAGAGGCCCGGGGAGAAAAGCTCCAAGGGTAAGCAGATACAGCATTACATAATACCAGCATTACATATTACAAACAGACTATTTACAGAGATTACATAAGTAAGCAAGTTAAACAAGTTCCACAGGTTACAGTTAATCCTGAGCACAAGTCAGGATTAAATTAAATTACACAGTAAACTGGTTAACAGGTTTTTACACATTCTAGAGAGAGAATTAGCCAGGCTTGATACATTGACATAGCCAGTTAAGTGACAAATGTTGTTTGAGTCTAGTTTTAAATTGACCTAAGGTGGAAAGTAAGGTAATATCAGCTGGAAGAGAGTTCCAGGATCTACTTACAGAGTTTGCAAAGAGAGAATCACCGGCTGTGTTATTAATTTTGCTAGTCTGAATTAGTAGTTTGTTAGAGGATCGAAGCGGTCTAGGATTGTTATAGGGGGTGATAATATGCGTGCACTCTGTTGTAGGTCTCCTCTGCAGGGTTAGAAGGTGCACTGCATGGGGGTCATTAGTCATGACTTGAGTAGATAACCACAGTCACCTGTTGTGTGGAGTGGAGTGGAAACACATATATTGTCATCATGAATAATGCCAGCAGGGATGTATTTAGCTTACAACCTAGCTGTGTTCCTGTATCTACCTAGTAGTTGTCCCACAGGTATTTCACCTTGCTGGAATGCAGCCCTAACACCAGTTACCCGCCATATGGCAGCATCCTGACACTTCCAGGGAGTGTCGACATAATGCTTGTTAAGCTGCCATCTGCTGCACACACAACCCAGCAGGTCATGATGTATGGAAATCTTCCTTTGGTATGTTACACTGAATGCAACTAACTTTTGGAATCCAGCCCATTACCTTTTTTATCAAAATGGGAAGTACTATTCCTTTCTATTGATATATCTTTCTGCTTCATCGTGCACAGAGGTCTTAATAGGGATGCGGATGCAGTCTGTTGCACCAAGAACATGGGAGAAGTTTGTGATATTATAGAAATGGTGCATGACAGTTAGATGCCCCATGGGTGTAGAGGGAAAGTGTATATGTTCATCTACCTTGGTGTACATCGCTGCCAGGAATTGTGCAAGGATACCACTGGCAACTGTTTGTGACACTGCTACAGCTTCTCCCAAATGTCAATGGAATGTTCCAGATGCCAGTACACATAGGCTCAGAAAACTTTTGTTTCAAGAGGTATGGAGTTTCTTCAACATGTCCATACAGACATGTGTGGGGTGCACATGTTGTGCACAGCCTGCACCAACTGTCCATCTAAGCAGTAACTGTCAATGATTTCTTGATATGAGAGTTGACTTAGCTGTAGCCTGGCTGTCTGTCTAGCTGGCTGCTTTCTAGGATGCAGAGCCAGATCCTCCTCCATAGCTTGCAATACCACAGCCTGTTATAGTTCATTCACTGTAGGTAGCATTTTTTTGTCAGTATTGCTACAGATTTTGTAAGATTCCATAGGAATATATTCCTTTCTTTGTGTTGCAGTATGACATTCACCTACGATTGTGGAAACAGAGTTGGTGTTGCACTTTACAGCATTTTAGTTGTGTTGGGTGCGCACAATGTGTTTTGAACTCCAATGGGCGTGCGCAGAATCTGTAATTATCCTAAATTGAATAAAATAAGTACTCAGACTGATTGCAGCATGTTTTCTGAAATTGTGTCCGCAGCTGATGTACTGAAGTCTTCCATTGGTATGTTACTCTGAATGCAACTAGCTTTTGGAATCCAGACCGTTACCTTTTTTGTTATCAAAATGGGAAGAACTAGATGCAGGCCTGGCAGCTGATGTACTTTTCTTGGACTAAGTAAGGCTTTTAATACTGTCCAAAGTGCAAAGATGTTGGCATTATTATATAAATATAAGGTGAATGGTTTTGTGATGAGTTGGAAATTGGTTAGAAAACAGGATTTGTTGTGTGGAGGCTGGGAAGGCTATCTCAGAAGAGAAAGAAATTGATTGTTGGGTTCCTCAGGGTTTGGCTCTTGAGCCTATTTTGTTTAATATTTTTATGTCAAATTTCCCTTTGGCAAACACTTTATGAGTTTGCAGATATGTGGATGATACCACGGTCAGTTTAATGGTAACTTCAGTTAATGATCATTATTGTTTTCAGGCATTCTTGATAATTAGGAAAAAAGAATGTTATGGAGTTTAATATTAGGAAATCTACGTTTATGCATTTTGGTGTTAATAATCTCTGTTATCTCTATGCTATGAAAGGCATAATCTTGGAGGAAGTTAATGTTATTAATGATCTGGGCAACACAAAACCCTCTTACAAGTCTCCAAATGTAACAACAAGTCTGGGGATTCCCTTTACTCCCACCATATTTCTAAAACCTGGAAAACAATTCCCCAACATATTTTAAACATTACTAACCCAACCCAATTCGAGAAACAGCTAAAAGACCACCTATACAGTAAATGGATCTGCTCCTGCATCATTCCAGGCTAATATCTTCCCTGTATGTCTTATTCTCTAACTATATTCCCTCCCTCCAGAAAGGTAATCATCTGTGATTCGCTACTAATTTGCGAGAAATCTCCCCCTTTTCAAGTTCTCCTCTCCTCTTTCTCAATCTATACTAACCTGACTAACAAAACTAAACGTACCCTCAAATACTTTCTATGTAATAAATACAAAAAAACCCTTTATACTCTGTAAACAATGTTTATGATATTATCCTCTGATTTTAATATGATGCCATTGATGCGAATGCATATTTGTATTTCTATTATTATATCAATGTACTTTTTTTCCGTTATATTAATGCCTATGTAAATTGTACTTCTGGAGCTTTTCTCTCTGGGACTCCGCTGAAAATGGGCTTACACCCAGACGGACTATCCCGGTAAACAAATGTAAAATAAAATAAATAAATAAAATTCATGATAGGTTTAATTTTGGAACCAGTCTACTGGGTATTATCAGGCAACGGTTACTATGAATTGAGTAACATATTTAGAACAATATCCACTAGCGATGCTAAGGAGTTTTCCCGCTATATACCACATTATTGAGTATGGAGATGTAGTTTGTTCATACAGCAACCTATATATGAGATAATTGAGAAGAATACCAACATTATTTACAAGTCAAATCAAAAGAATGAGACAGTTGGATTATTTTAGTCGATCTGAAAGCATTGCCTTCTGTGAATTATATATATATTTTAGAGGAGATTCGATTATGGCACTTAAGATGCATTTATAATGATTCATATGCAGTATGGGTTGGTATTAAAAAAGGTGGGCATTTAATAAATACAAGAAATAATAACTTATTGGTTAATATTATGCCTGTTAGGAATAATCTTTTATGAAATTCTTTTCATTCACAGGCTGGTAGGTTGTGGATATGTTGCCTATAGCTTTAAGGAGTGCAACATCATTGTCTCAGTTTAAATATAATCTGGATAGATGGGTTGGGAAGAGAGTTTATGATTGTCATTTTTTTTGGTGGTAGACTCTTTGAAGGCCTTCTGTGGCTGTGAGTTTATTATTTGACATTTGACATTTAAGTTTAATAAAAACTCCACCTTAAAACTTATATATTTTTTCATAGTACCTTTGCTTTCATTAGAATTACTAAGTCATTATAAGATTTTAATGTGTTTTTTTGACAAAACGGATATCATGGAGCCTGTCATATTAACGTTATCTTGTTTTGCTGCTTTTCTTTATCTGTCCCCAAATCCAGTTTACATCCTGTTTATATGAGTCATGCAAGCTATAAGGAAATGGTGTTGTTTTCTCATGCCATTGAAATACTCCTACTGGTCATCATTTTTGTTTTTCCCTTTGTGGGTGTGCTGTCTTCCACTTACAGTACTAAGAAAATGCTTCAAAAGCTTCTTTCTTGACAGTCATAATGTCTCACCTCAGACATTCACTGAGCACTAACTCATCACCTTTGAAGAAGTGTGTCTTGTAATTTCCAATATTTCCTAAGATTTCATTAAAAATACAATTCAGTGAGCTATTGAAATGGCTGACTGATGTTCATGGCAGATGCAGAACCACAAATTATTTACATCCATGTTTCCTAAAATGGCTGACTTTGTCAGTGTGAAACCCCAAATATTTCTCTACAACCTCTCGCTTTCAAATTATATGAAAACTAGTGATGGCATGCTGTTCTTGTCCTGCTGAAGTTTTCTTTTGACAGAATGTTTTGCCAGTATGTTTAATTGAATCATGAAATTATTTGTTTATTTTAAAGTAATGATAGTTAAACACAGTTAAAAACAAACACGACCCAGAGTCAAAAGTAGTTAGGATCTATATTAAAGTTTATTTAATACTATTCACACTAAATTATCAGGCGGTCTGATCATACATGTAATACCCAGTTTGGACAGAAGGTCAGGGAAGACCCAGTGCAGACAGCTGCATTAGTCTGGGTGGGGGGATTTTATTGTTTATTTACTAGGAAAATCCATCTTGGCACAGGTGCCCTTTTTCAGTGGATGCCCAGGGAGAAAAGCTCTAAAGTATCATTATTAATGTAATCAGTATCGACGATAACACATTTAATTGCAGTTTCAGTGAATACACAACATAATAATCAGTGTAATAAAATTTGTATTGCTATTCACAGGGCTATATCACTTTATCAACACTCTACTTACCGAACACCTCTTAGTCGAACTCTATTAAGCAAAATCTTATTCCGTTGAATGATCATTTCAGTGAACTTTTTCTTAGAGGTAAAAACAGTTGGCCAACCCAGCAACTGCAACAAAAACAGCACTATTTAAAACCCACCCTGGTGAGGGCTGCACCCCCCCAAACACCCCCCCCCACCCAACAAAATATACCAATTCCGAGATTGCACTATAGTGAAGAAAAAGGCAATTCTCTGATGGTGGTCCACTGGTTAAGTAGCAGGTGATAATCCTGTAGTCAGCTTTCAGCAAAGTTAAAGGCTTCTTGAGAAATGTTCTGAAGATGTATAAGATTGCCTGAAGTACATATTAGGGTAGAATCATCAGAGTATTGTATGAGGGAAGCTTGCTTAGAGGATTTATGTAGATTGTTAGTGAATATATTAAAGAGTAGAGGGCCAAGAATGGAGCCTGTGCCATGCCACTATTGACAGGAAAGAAGGGATAGAACGTGGAGAGTCATTTAAAAGACTGTTATCTGTTGGTAAAGTAGCTCTTAAATCATAGTACTATGGGTTGTGATGGACCAAAGGAAGACAGTTGATAGAGAAGCTTTTGGCGAGAGAATTGATCAAAACCTTAAGAATGAGATCAAGGAATACAGAGGAAACAAGTTTACCTTCATCTCTGGCTTTGTTAATAGTATCTGTGAAGGTTAATGAGTCAGTGGTAGTGTCTTGGGCAGGTCTAAAACCATACTGTGTGGGGGTCAGGAGCTTTTCCTGAAGGATTTGTTCAAATTGTTGTTTGTGAATGCACTTCTCCAGAGGTTTTGACAAAAGGGATAATATGGCAATGGATCTAAAATTGCTTGCTTCAGATGATGTTCCTCTTGCATGAAGAGGGATTATGAAGATTTTTTTTCCATAAAGAAGGAAAATAAAGATTGCTAGATGTACTAATTAGAACAAACACAGGCGATGCTATGCTGGGCTATGCTATGCTATGCCATGCTATGCTATGCCATGCTATGCTATGCTATGCAACTGGCAACAAGCTTGAGGTTCTGATGAGAGATTACCTGCTGAAGGAAACAAGATTCCAGTTTAAGGAGTAGTAATTTGATGTAGGGGATCTGGAATGGGTTTTAGGGTGAAACAGAGGGTGTTTGCTATCTTGATGATGTTATTTCATCTTTGATCTCCCTCTTTCATCTTTGATCTCCCTCTGGGGGGCAGGAATGAAAGAGGGAGATCAAAGATGAAATAACATCATCAAGATAGCAAACACCCTCTGTTTCACCCTAAAACCCATTCCAGTTTAAGGAGTAGTAATTTGATGTAGGGGATCTGGAATGGGGTTTAGGGTGAAACAGAGGGTGTTTGCTATCTTGATGATGTTATTTCATCTTTGATCTCCCTCTTTCATTCCTGCCCCCCAGAGGTCAGATTTTCCATTATCATGCCTGAAATTTCCCATGCCAATAGTCTCGGTCTCCCAGCAACTGGCTGCATAGCATGTTGCACATATATAATTTTTTTTAGCATGAATCTTGCTGTTCATTGTTATGGCAATGGAAGCAGACAGTCATAAATTATTTATGACAAATATACTCTAATGAATCTTCCTAATTCCAAGGGAATTAACCAAAGTAGTGTACAGTACTGAGTAACGCCACCAGGTTACAGTAATTTTAGCTAGTAGGCAGTAATGGGGATTGAGCCTGCTTGGAACATACCCTTGACAAACTAGTATTTCAAATTCACATATATCTGTTAAAGAGTAAAACTGTTACAAAAAAGTGTAAATGAACTAATAATATTTATAAGCACAGAGGTATATCTTATATTGATAATGTTTAGGATCATGTAAAGAACCACCGTAAATAGCACAAGTAACCAAAAACTGAGGGTAATGCTACTCAATGCCAGAAGTCTAAACCTCAAAATGCATGCACTCGAGGCACTCCTCAGTATGGAGAACATCGATATCTGTGCAGTAACAGGAACCTGGTTTAACGCTCCAGAGAGCACCCCAGCACTACCAGGCTATAACTCATACCATACTTTTCGGCCACAGTACCTGGACTGAAACACAAAAGGTGGGGGGGTATCCATATTCATCAAGGATACCCACACCTCCAGGTTAGTGGCACAGCACAATGCCTCAGAGATCATCCATGTGCAACTAACAATGGGCAAAACTGCAATTCAAATTGTAGCTTGCTACAGATCACCCACCATGACCCAGGACCCCCATTCCACATGGAGACAATGGAAAATATGAAGGTCCTACCAAATGCCCTAATATTGGGTGATTTCATTTACCCAAACATTAACTGGGAGAACTACTCAAGTACTAACTCCCTTACCCAATGCTTCCTAGAATTTATAAGCTCGAACGCCCTGGATCAACTGGTCAATACCCCCACCAGAGGTGACAGTATATTGGACCTGGTCATCACCAACATCGGCGAGCGGTGTTCTACACCGGGGGTCAACCCCTCGCTGGTTAGATCAGACCATAGACTAATCACTGTGGATATCCACATTCTGACCCCACCCCCAATCAAGGAAACCACAGTGAAAAACTTTTCAAAAGCAAACTTCATGTTACTTAAGACCGAGGTGGAAAGGTTCACAGCCTTCATGCTAAAGGACAACGCTATCCAAGTTGCTGAATCCCTTACAAAGGCACTGTATGAGCACCTGCAAGAATGCATGGATCATGCTATCCCAAGAAAAAACAAGACTCACTCCAAGAAAAGGAAACCAGTCTGGTGGACCCCTGCCATAAACAAGCTATACAATGGAAGGAGGAAACTAGTGCAGAAAAGAGTAAAATCCCAAGAAGGAAAGACATCCCTGATCAGAATTAGTAAGAAACTACAATCCCTCATAAAATCATCCAAGGCTAGCTTCGAAAGAAAAATTGCCAAGGACTCCAAAGATAACCACAAAGCGTTCTTTAGCTATGTCAAGAACCTAAGTGGAAACTCTCAGATCTGCTCTGAGTTAGTGCAGAATGGCACAAAATACACTGAACCAACTGATATTGCCAACATTCTGGCAGACAGGTTTAGTGCCAACTTCACCCCCTAAAGGGCCCATAACCATACCAGAAGAATGTAGTGCCCCAGCAAACACTGACACACAGGTTAAAACAGCACTATCCAAAGCTAAAAATACAGCTTCAATGGGATCAGACGGTGTCCCAGGCTGTGTCTTACACAAGCTCCAAAATGAATTAACCCCTCACCTAAACACACTGTTCAAACTCAGCCTCTCTACAGGCTACGTACCGATAGAGTGGCGCACAGCAACAATTATCCCGCTCCACAAAGGTGGAGCCACAATGGACCTCAGGAACTATCGCCCTATAAGCCTGACTAGCCTGGTCTGCAAGGCTGTGGAGCGCATCTTCATGGAATTCATTAACAGAGACACTGGGAACCTTCAGATATTAGACCTTACCCAGTTTGGCTTTGTTAAGGGCAGATCATGCCTCCTAAACCTGGTGGACTTCTTTGACACAGTTACCAAGGCTTTAGATGAGGGAAAGGAGGTCCACACAGCCTACCTAGACCTTGCAAAGGCTTTCGACACCATTCCCCATTCTGGTATTATAGACAAGCTCACCAGCCTGAAAATAAACCCCTATGTCATGAGATGGGTTGGCAACTGGCTCACGGACAGAACCCACACGGTGAGAGTTGCAGGCTCTAGGTCCGACTCTAAACCATTTACAAGTGGCGTTCCCAAGGGCTCAGTCCTGGGACCCCTCCTGTTCTGTATATACTTCTCAGAGGTACAGGCAAGCACAGGAGGACTATGGCTGATCAAGTTCGCAGATGACTGCAAACTAAGGGCCATAACTGACTCTCCAGCTAATAGGGTGGGAGGATGGCATAATGGTTAAGGTATTTACCTTACAGACACAAGGTGCAAGGTTTGATTCTCACATGGGGTAACTGGCTAGGCATGAAATGGCCCACAAGGGCAGTTAGCCTAGTACTAATCTATGAATTTATAAACCTAATCTACAAACATCCTCCAAAGGGGTCTCACTGAGATGGATACCTGGTGTCAAAATCATGGCCTCAAGCTAAATGCCAAAAGGTTTATAGCCATCCCCTTTGGAAAAAACAAAGTACCCGCGAACTACCACATACGTGGTAGTCCCCTAAATACAGAAAATGTAATAAGAGATCTGGGGACCCAAGTAGATAGTAATCTCTCCTTTGATAATCATATTGCCAAGGTGGTTAGAAAATCCTTCTATGTGGCCCACCTAATCAAAAAAGGGTTCGCATCTAGAACAAAAGAGGTTATTGTGCCCCTATACTCATCAGACCCATTATAGAGGACAAGGCCCCATTTGGGATGTACCTTATAAGGCACCTGCAACAGCTAGAAAGACCACAGAAGTACCTCACCAAGAGGATTGTTGGCCTCAAACATATGCCGTATGCAGCCCAACTGAAGAAACTCCAGCTGTACTTGGTTGCATACCGCTTACTCAGAGGTGATCTCTGCCTGACATACAAGGCCATGTCCAACCCAGAATTGATGGACATGCTCCACCTAAAAAAAAAAACAAATCCCCAAGAGCCACACGCTCTAGGGATCTAAACCTCACCACAACGATAAAGAGGACGTGCTGGAGGGATAGATTCCTGTCCCAGAGACTCCCTATGCTTTGGAACAGGATTCCAATCTACATTAGGCAGAGCCCCTCACTAACACTCTTCAAGAGAAACCTTGACGAATGGATGGGAAACAGAAAATATACCCCAGGGACCACTGCAGTGGGCCTGCTGGACAGAGGCACAGGGAACTAATGACTCTGCTGGACCGAGGCACAGGGAACTAATCTAAGGGGGTGGCGAAAGCCAACACATTCTGGCTAGGTTTATAGATGCCCTCGGGCAGATAGCCTAGTACTTACCTATAAACCTATAGGTTCATAGGTTGGTACTAGGCTATCAGCCGTAGGGCCTATGCAGACCTAGCCATAACAATTCCCTGGATATTTCTTCCCACAATATTTACTTCTCTGGACCCCTGTCTAGCAGGGTGACTAACATGATCCCCGGGGTGAATTTCCTATCTCCCATCCAATCATCAAGGTTCCTTTTGAAGAGGGCCAATATTCAGAAATTATTAAAATTATCTTCAGAATCAATCAACAAAGACTGCAGGTTGTTATACATCACATATACCATGCACTGATCTCACATTTCAGGAACATTCCTGATTAATTTTACATATTGCTATCTTTTAGCCATTTCAGTAGACGATACTGGAATTTTGCAAAGTATTCCTGATTTCTGTGTTGTGTGTTTGTCAGTTGCGTTTTAATTTAATCCAGTTTCAACCCATAATTTTGGCCCAGTTCTAAGAAGGATCAGGGTAGCATAACATATTGCGGGATGTGATACACCCTACGGAGTACCTTGCAATGCCACTGTAATAAATGTAATGGAGAACTGCTATACCAAGAGAGGGTAATTAAATGTTTAAACATCCTATGGTGTTTGCCATTTAATGTTGACGATTAAAGTGCTGAGCTTTAAATAAGCTGCTTTTTGTAATTAATGGTGCAGGGTTTGATTTATTCCATCTCTGTTTACCTACTATGTGACTCTGAATAGCTCACTTGACCAGATAATGCTCCTGGGTCACCCCTGAAAAGAGGCATGTGTTTAGTGGGCTTATCTGGTTAACAAATGTATAAGAATGGAAAATTAATTTCGGAAACATCTCATTTTATGGCAACGAATCTCAACAGGGATTCCTCACTCGATGTGATGTTTTGCAGAGGCCTTCACTGACCCACTGATTCCACCTAAAATATTCTGTTATTAGAGGTGCTACAAGTCCTCTGCAGACTCACTGCATCCATCTGAAGCCAGATGTCATCAAAACATACATCTCAACCTCTAACTGCAAGAAATCTGGACAAAGTCAAATATAATGGGGGGGGGGGGGGGGGCAAAGGCCAGTATCAGGGACAGATTTTAAATATTGCTCTTATAAACACAGCAAGTTGATAGGGTAATGTCTTGCATTAGCCTGGATTTTTATGAATAATATAAAGTCCGAATCTCAAATGCATGCCATTATTTAGTGACTTCAATCTGCAATTATATATCAGAAACCACAAATTTTATAAGGAACAATGAAAAGACCAAAATATGAGGAAAAAATCTGAAATATGGAAAGTTGGGACGTATGTAGCATTAGAAGGCTTAAAAAGCAGGTAGTTCAATAATCACAGAACATTTATAAATACTTCTGTCCATACCTCTCAACCTCTTAGAGCAAAAAATCTAGACAAAGCCATAAATAATGGGGGAATAAAGGCCACAAAAATAGGGACAATTTTTAAATACTGCTTTTGCAAACTTAAAGTTGATAGAGTAACAGGTTTTGTAGTAACATAATTTTTCTGAAGGACATAAAGTCTGAAAGTCACGCCTCTGCCATTGTTTTCTGACTTCATCCCTCAATGATTTGCTGAAAAACGCAATTTTATGATAAACAGACCAAAAATATGAGGCAGAAATCTGGACAAAATGTATACATCGGTCCACACGAGAGCTATGCAAAGTTCTGTAAGACCTCTCACCTGTTCAGATTTTTGCAGAATGCCCACATTTTTACCTAATATTTTTCGTCTGCTTTTCCTAAAATTTGTGGTTTTCTGGCAAATCATTGAGAACTGAAGTCACTGTATAATGGCGGGCGTTTGAGTTACAGACATCGTACCCTTCAGAAATGCATGCTAATGCATAACCTGTTATTCTATCAAATGTATACCTTCATAACAAAAATATTGAAAAACTACTTATAGTTTTATAGCCCCAGATTTCTTTTGGTAAGACGTTCAGAGGGATGTTTAAAATTTGTCCCGCTTTTAGGGTCTTTGTCCGTTCCCGCGTTATTTTAGGCTTTGTCCAGTTTTCTTGCGCTAAGTGGTCGAGAAATATGACTTCTGTATTTGTGTTGAATTGTATAAATTTTAATGTTTTCAGCTGATTTTGCTTCATATTCTGTCATGTCTCTCACTAGTATATGATTTTATGGTAAAGTGCTAAGAATTACAGACAGCCATAACGCCATGTATTAGACTTTCATACTTCTCACCGATCGGAAAATCTAACCTGTTGTTTTAATTGTCCCTGAATATCAAACCTCACGTACAGGTGAGGTCGTGCTGGCAAAAACTTAGGAAAGACAAATTGTCGGGACTGAGAATCATGTACACGCTTTTTAAGAAAGATCTTACACAACAAAAGCACTTGCAATCTGAAATAAAATGACACCTAAGATGTAAAGTCGCACATCGATGACGAAAGGACAGTTACCAGATAGAGTATTGGCCCTAGAATGACGTCATTGATATCTGCATACCCATAATACTATGCCATAACTCTTTATAGTCTACTTAGTACCGCCTCATTTTCAATGTACAAAACGCCTTTGGTTTAGGCAAGACTTACATAGTGTCTTTCATCTTATTCCATGATAAATTGCTGCATAGTGTATGTTTTTAATCTCCTTATTGTTAATAAAGAAAATCTATGACTAGTAAATCAATTCGGAATTGTTCGTTACAGTGATCTAGATGAACATCTTTTTATCCAATTTTTTTAGCGCATTTTTTTTTCTAGGGAGAATGCGCATACATTTGTGGTTTATAAATTAGACTTATATTGTGTTTTCAGATAACAGAACTTTCGTAGTTATGATCTGTTTTCCGTATTATTGTAAATTAGGATCTGTCATTGAATCTCACAGTGACACAAATGTTCTTCAGGAAGGAATGACACAGATAAACAACTGGTGTCAGAGCCATGGACCAAAACTAACTTCCAAGAAATGCATAATAGTATTCTTTGAGAAGTCATCCACCCCTGGTAACTATCATATTGACAACACACCCCTTAGAGTTGACCCAATAGTCAACCACTTAGGAACACACATAGATGGTAATCTATCCTTTAACCATCAGCTGTCCACAGTAGTGAGGAAATCATTCTATGTTGCACAACATATAAACAAACGTATGGAATCTATGTCCAAGGAAGTCGTTGTTCCACTGTATTCTGCATTCATCAGACCTGTCATTGAGTACAATGCCCCCTTTGGTATGTACCTAACCAGGCATATCCAACAACTATACCCCACTCAGGTATCATCGAAAAACTCATCAGCTTGAATGTAAACCCATACATCACAAGATGGGTTGCAAACTGGCTAAGTGACAGAACCCACAGGGTCAGAGTTGCTGGAGCCATGTCAGACTCAAAGCCTGTCACAAGTGGTGTCCCACAGGGCTCAGTCCTGGGTCCACTCTTGTTCGGCATCTACTTTTCTGAAGTACAAGCAAACACAGGAGGGTTATGGCTGACAAAGTTTGCAGATGACTGCAAACTGGGCGCCATAGTCGAAAACACATCTGACACAGATATCCTCCAGAAGGGCCTCACAGAAACGGATAACTGGTGCCAGAGCCATGGCCTGAAGTTAAACGCCAAAAAATGCATAGTCATACCCTTCGGGAAAAACAAGGTTACCCCTAGCTACCATATAGGTGGCAATCCACTGAGCACAGAAAAGTCATCAGGGATCTGGGGACCCAAGTTGACAGTAGCCTTTCGCTTGACACTCATGTTGCTAAAGTAGTTAGGAAAACCTTCTATATCGCCCACCTGATCATGAAGGGATTCACATCTAGATCAAGGGAGGTCATCGTCCCCTGTACTCATCACTCATTAGACCTATGATTGAGTACAATGCCCGTTCGGAATGTATCTGACCAGACACCTGCTGCAGCTTGAAAGGCCCCAAAAGTTCCTCACCAAAAGGATAAAGGGTCTCAAAATATATCTTATGCTGCCCGACTGAAAGAACTCCAGCTCTATTCAGTCTCATACCGCTTGCTCAGAGGTGACCTGTGCCTGACATATAAGGCCATGTCAAACCCAGATTTGATGAATATGCTTCACCTCAAAAATCTAGATCCCTCAGAACCACAAGGGCGGAGACTTAAACCTTGACACGGTTATAAATAGAACGTGCTGGAGGGACAGATTCATCACCCAGAGACTCCCTATGCTGTGGAACAAAATCCCGGTACATGTGAGGCAGAGCACCTCGCTGGCCTTGTTCAAGAGGAATCTTGACCAATGGATGGGAGATCGTAGATATACCCCAGGGATTACTTCAGTGTCACTGCTTGACAGAGGCACAGAAAAATGATAGGCATAGTTTTTATTCAAACTAAAGGGGTGGCGAAAACCACATAACTATGGGCTAGGCTTATAAATGCCCTTGGGCAGATAGCCTAGTATGAACCTATGAACCTATGAACCTATGAACTGGAACGTCCACAGAGGTTCCTCACTAAAAGAATACAGGGTAGAAGTAAAATGTCCTATATAGACTGCCTCTAGGCCTTATTCATATATTCTGTCTCCTATAGGCTTTTGAGGGGAGATCTATGCCTGACATACAGGGCACTGTCAGACCTCACTTTGATGGACCTGCATATCCACAAAACAAACAGCACCAGAATTACACATTCTAAAGATTTAAACCTTGCCTGTGATATAAATAGGACCAGTTGAAGAGACAGATATGTATCCCAGAGACTACCCAGTCTATGGAACAGGCTTCCTATGCATGTGAAGCAGAGTTCCTCCCTAACCCCATTCGAATGCAAATTCATCCCTGGTTTGGCACACGTCTGTAATGGACACAGGCAACCTGTAAATGGTTCATCTCCTGGGCCCCTGCTTGTAAATGTTTCAACTCCCACACCCCTGCTTACACTTATCAAGCGTATCAGAACTTGTCAGAAATTTGGGGTGCATGGCTAGGCTTAAAAAGGCCCTTGTGGTCATTAGCCTAGTAAACACCTATGAATCTATGAATTACAAGAAAGCTCATTAACACCCCATAGCCATAATGTGGTGAGTTTGCATACATTTTTCTTTTAGGTTCATAGATGTGTACTAGGCTAATTGCCCTGGAGCCTTTACAAGCCTAGCCCATAGGATTACCCTGGCATTATGCCACCCGACCTTAGTTCCCAGTGCCTCGGTTGAGTAGAGCCACTAGAGTGATCTCCGGGGTGAATTTTCTATTTCCCATCCACTCATCAAGATTTCTCTTGAAGAGGGCTAGTGAGGTGCTCTGTTTGACATGTATGGGAAGTCTATTCCATAGCATGGGCAGTCACTGGGTTATGAACCTGTCCCTCTAGCACGTTCTGTTGATTGTGGTAATGAGGTTGAGGTCTCTGGAGTGTGTTGTGGTGTGGAAGGACTGGGATTTCTTTAGATGTAGCATTTCTAACAGAGCTGGGTCAGACATGGCGTTGTAAGTCAAGCAGAGATCGCCTCTAAGTAGGCGATATGAGACAGAGAATAGTTAGAGTTTTTTGAGTCTGTCCATATAGGACAAGTGTTTAAGGCCTCGGATCCTCTTTGTGAGGTATTTTTGAGGCCTCTCCAGTTGTTGCAGGTGTCTAGTGAGATACATGCCAAATGGGGCATTGTACTCAATGACTGGCCTAATGAGGGAAGAGTAGAGGGAGACAATGACCTCTTTCTTCCTGCATGCAAACCCTTAGTAATGAGATATGCCACATAGAAGGACTTTCTGACCACAGTGACAATGTGGTGGTCAAAAGAGAGGTTGCTGTCAAGCTGTGTTCCCAGATCTCTTACAACGCCTTCTGTGCTCAGTGGACTACCATGGATGTGGTAATTCATTCAGTAAAGAAGTCTATAACAGTAATGATTATCATCATTTACAGAGTGCAATGTATCATCTACTGAAAAAAATTCACCAGTTTTAGGAGTGATACTTCTCAGTTGTCCAGAATTTTGCAGAAAGTCCATATTTTTGCATCATATTTTTGATCTGTTACTCATAAATTTTGTGTTTTTTTTCTGGCAAACCATTACGATTTCAAGTCACTAACCAATGGCAGACATTTACAAGTCAGACTGCATTTCCTTCAGAAAATGAATAGGAATGCAAAACCTGCTATTGTACCAGCTTCCCAAGTTTAAAGAATGATATTTAAAATCTGACAATTTTCTCTCAAGAGATTTCTGCTCGATTCATGGCTCTGTACGTCTTACACCAGGCTGACACGACTTGTTACTCCTTCCTTCGCCCTTCCCTTTCCATTGCTCTTCTTTCCCCCATTTCCGTAACTCTCTCCTCTTATTAGACAGAGCACCCGTTATTTCTCTAATTGCTCCCTACTTTAGCTCCATTTCCTAATCTCCCCAACTGCAAAATCTCTTTTCTTTCACTTAGTCTTTTGCTCATATTTCAAATGCTTAACATCTTTATCATTGGTTATCACTGCTGACTGTACTTTACTAGGTGTTCCGTATCCTACGATTGTTGTTTAATTCTCACTGTATGATCTTTACTAGGTGTTCAGTATCGTATGATTGTTGTTTAATTCTCACTGTATGATTTTCTGACCTGACTGTACTTAGCCTGTATGTTGATTCTACTATTTGTTACTACACTTCATGTGACATTATATAGTTTATTAATTGAGCTACGTATGTTGGAGTGTTTCACCCTGGGTCTTCACTGAAAATGGGATTCATCACCAGTTGGACTTTCTCAGTAAATAAATAAATAAATAAATACATTTTCTCTTTGTTCAGCATTCTTGTGCTAATAGGTTGAGAGGTAAGGGAGGAGCTGGGCAATATCTTGATCCAAAATGAGAAACATCAGTTTAAATCAGGGGCAGATGAGAGGTAACAGGTCGTGAAGCTAATTCACAGTGTAGAAATTTGCTCCAAAGTGATGGTACACTGCCTCCTACAGCACAGATTTGCATCCCGGAGCTGCCACATGGTTAAGGGGCAGGTGACAATAACAGGTTACAAGACCACAGTAGTTGGGAAACTTGATGGTTGTGTAATATCTAAATTGCATAACTAGGATGTTACTCAAAGAGAGCATACATCGTTTTTTTTATATATATATTAACTTGGCCATCTCCCTAAAGGGTTGGATCACAGAGATACAGTTTAAACAAGCTCATGTACAGATGTTTTACCCTGCAATTATAAATGTACATGATTGGTAATTTAAATGTGTAGCTTCTCTCACCAGGCCTCAGCTGAAAATAGGATTTGTGTATTTGCATTTTTTTCAGTCAACAAAGACAAATAAAATAAATAAATATGACCAAACACAAGAAAAAGCCACCAGCAGTTAAGAAACCAGGAACCAAGTACACTGCTGAAACGCCAATAACTAGTCCACAGAAATGCAATATAAATATTTATTAATTCCACGAGATAAGCGCTTTCGTCAACAGACTTCAACAGATCTACATAATTAACAAAATGAGATTAATATTAATTATAGTAAGATTAAATATTTTTTGGAAGATGCATTATTACAAGGTGTTATAAATGAGGAAGTGTATAATTTTTTGAATGTAGAGTATCCTACTATACCAGTATGTTTTGGGATACCTAAAACTCATAAAAATATAAGGGACCCACCGTATAGACTTATTATATCCGGTAGGAATAGTATAACAAATTCATTGGGGATTTTTATTGATCGAATAGTAAAGAATTCAATTGCCCCTATAGATTATATTCTAAAGGACTCATGGGATTTTTTAAGACAGTTTAATAATGATTCCTTTGATACTGATTGTTATTTTTCAACTGTGGACGTTATTGATTTATTTACCTCCATACCTCATGATGTAGGTCTGCAGTTTTTCAGTGACGTTATAACTAGACGCAGTAATTTAGGGGGTAAAATGGTAAATTTTATTAATGACTTGATGGAAATCATTCTAAAAAATAATTTTTTTACATTCGAAGGTGAATATTATAAGCAGATACAAGGGGTAGCAATGGGTAACAGCTGCGCCCCTATTTTTGCAAATTTAATGCTGCATGAATGGGAAAAGCAATATATTTTTACATCCCCATTTAATGGTGAATGGGTTAAATATTTTAGGTTTTTAGATGATTTATTTATTTTATGGAAAAATAAATATTCTTTTGATGCATTTTTAACCTATATCAATAATATATGCTCTTATTTTAAATTTACAGGGAATGGTAATCAGGATGATATAAACTACCTAGATGTTAATATAGCAAAGGATTATACCAATAAAAATTTTTTCTCTAGTATTTTTAGAAAACCAACCTTTTCCAATGATTACTTGGAATATTCTAGTAACCACCCCCCACATGTAAAAAGAAATATTGTTAAGGGGCAGATGGTGAGGGTGGTCAGAATGTGTTCAAGGATAGATTTAGTGGAAAGAGAAATCAACAAGGTAACTAATATGTTTGTGGAAAGGGGTTATCCTATGATGTTTGTTAATAACATCAGGGATGAAATTATGGCTTCATGGAACGTTAAATATATGGCATTATTAGGTGTTGGAACTGAGGAAAATAATACGAAATCTAAGGGAGCTCAAGATTTCTCACAATCCATGTTTATAACATATGGGGAAACTGCAAAAGAAATTAAAAAGATAATATCAAAAAATTGGTCTATGCTAAAATGCAATCAAGATATTTACAAATATATAGGCCCAGAACCTATGTTCACCTATAAAGTGGACAAGAATTTAAAATTTATGTTAGATAATAAAACAACACATTTGGGTGGTAATAGGCTTGGGACATACAAATGTGGATGTTGTGAACAATGTTCATATATTAATGTTAAGGCACAGTTTCTATTGGCACCTTATGACATACCTATAAAGTTAGTGTATGGGTCCTGTACCTCCAAGGGATTAGTATATTTGGCTACATGTAAGGGCTGTGCTTGTTTCTACATAGGAAAAACCGAGAGAAAATTGAATCGTAGAATATATGAGCATTGTTATTGTATTTTGAAAAAAGATGATAAAAATGCTCTTAGCAAGCATATAATAGCTAACCCTACACATAGTTTTATTTTTGGGATCCTAGAGATAGTGAAGATGGATCCAAGAGGGGGAGATTGGAAAACAAATTACTTCAAGCAGAGTCTAAATGGCAATTTAAACTGAATGCAATATTTTTTCCAGGTTTGAATGAGGCTATAAGCATCAAACCTGAGCTTAAGCACAGAGCTAATATGCTTTAAAATATACATTTTTTATTAATATGTTTTTTCAACTAATTTTATATGTATATATTTGTATTCTGTTTCATTTGAAAATGTATTTATAAAAAGTTTTATTTGAATTTTCAAACACACAGATGGCATCTGTATTGATCTCATGAATATTTATTAGATGTGTTGTCACATGTCTAAAGAATTTCCTATAAAAAGTAAGGATTTTAAATTAATTATGTAGATCTGTTGAAGTCTGTTGACGAAAGCGCTTATCTCGTGGAATTAATAAATATTTATATTGCATTTCTGTGGACTAGTTATTGGCGTTTCAGCAGTGTACTTGGTTCCTGGTTTCTTAACTGCTGGTGGCTTTTTCTTGTGTTTGGTCGTTTTTGCCTCGCCTACTAGACACTACAGCTTGGCTTAGGATGGAGAGCAATGATTTATCTCCAGTTTTCGAGGAAGAACTCGTTTTTTCAGATTTCCCATGTGGGCAGAAATCTGGTAACAACAATGACAATCTATATGACCTTATCGTAGCATTAACGGACAAGGTTTCCGTTTTGCAGGATTCTGTGTTACAGCTGCAAAAACGGAACTTTGAGAGTGGCAATGGACCCCCTGGGATACAGGGGAAGCAAAACGGAACAGCACTTCCGGTTTTACGTATTGGAGCAACAACGGCGGCTGAAACTTGTGTTGCTGATGGTGTACAACAACGAGGAGGGTCAGGAGTGTTATTCAGAACTGATTCCAGTGCTAACAAGGATAGTTATGGTACCCAGAATGAAAACGGACATAACATCATGGGATTGAATTCTAAAACGAACTGTGGAAATATAAACGTTCCTGGGGATAGACTGAGAGAATGGTCTAGCCGTGCACATTCTTTTTTCGGCAGTAATGCTCCAGCAAAAGAAAAAAACAATATGGACTCTAGGTTAGTAGCACTTGAAAGTAAGATGAATAAAATAAGAGCATTACAGTGTGATAACTCATATTTAAATGAATGTATACATTGTAAAAGGGTCCCTAAGGGGCTAAGAATGTTTAAATTCCCAAACGGGCTGAAAAAAACGGACCCTGAATGTAAAGATTTATTATTAATGTTTGACCGGCATGGATTTGAATTAATGGAGTTTATAATTAATTTTAATAATAAAAAGATTGATGCATTGTTAAGTGAAGTGGATGTATTAAATAATAACATTATGGATGATGCCATTTTTAATCAGTATGCATATAGGTATAACATAATTTTTGATAAAGTGGAAAGTGAATTAAATAATAATATCACTAGAAAAAAGAAGAAGCTTTCACGTGATGAATTTGAATATAAAAATGATATTGCATATGCTTTTCCCAAGGCTTATTTTGACACTGAGGGAAATGGGAATCTTAACCCCATACAAGAAGAGAATAATTTTAGTAATAGGGGAAATAATTATGATTCTGAATTTCCACAAGTAAGGAGATCAGAGAGATTAATGAATAGAAATGGAAATAGGCAAGAAAATGTTTTTTTAGGCCCAAGAGGGGATGGAGCAGTAAGGCCCAAATACACAAACACATCCTACCGGAGAAAAAACAGTTACCATTAACTACAGGAAACAATGATGAAGATGGGCTGTATGAAGAAATAATGAATGTTAATTTGGATGATATAAAGACGTCAGATGATATAATATATGTATACAAAAGTTTTAAAATATTTAATTATGCAGCATTTCCTATTACTAAGAATTTGTTTCACCTTCTAATGAAAGGATTAAAATTTGTACCATCTAGAAGAGTGGATATTAGTAGAATTTTAACAGATTTTAGATTATTTAATAGGAAACTAAATTTTAAATGTATATTTAAGGACAATCAAAAAGAGTTCGAAAATTCCAATTCCATTATTTATAAAAAAAGTTGTTGGAATCCCCCGCTTTTACCATTAATACATACGTTTGAGAAAGTTACTGAACAGGAGATTTATAAAAAATTATACGATTATCCATATAAAAAGCATAATTTAACTAAAGAAGAAAATGTATTATTACAGGAATTAAGAAATAATGAGGAAGTAAGGTTTATGAGACCAGACAAAGGTGGTGGCATGGCCATTATCAATAAAGTGGACTATAATAATAAAATTACTGGAATACTTAAGGATTCGGACAAGTATGAAACAATTTCCAAAAATGAGATTAATATTAATTATAGTAAGATTAAATATTTTTTGGAAGATGCATTATTACAAGGTGTTATAAATGAGGAAGTGTATAATTTTTTGAATGTAGAGTATCCTACTATACCAGTATGTTTTGGGATACCTAAAACTCATAAAAATATAAGGGACCCACCGTATAGACTTATTATATCCGGTAGGAATAGTATAACAAATTCATTGGGGATTTTTATTGATCGAATAGTAAAGAATTCAATTGCCCCTATAGATTATATTCTAAAGGACTCATGGGATTTTTTAAGACAGTTTAATAATGATTCTTTTGATACTGATTGTTATTTTTCAACTGTGGACGTTATTGATTTATTTACCTCCATACCTCATGATGTAGGTCTGCAGTTTTTCAGTGACGTTATAACTAGACGTAGTAATTTAGGGGGTAAAATGGTAAATTTTATTAATGACTTGATGGAAATCATTCTAAAAAATAATTTTTTTACATTCGAAGGTGAATATTATAAGCAGATACAAGGGGTAGCAATGGGTAACAGCTGCGCCCCTATTTTTGCAAATTTAATGCTGCATGAATGGGAAAAGCAATATATTTTTACATCCCCATTTAATGGTGAATGGGTTAAATATTTTAGGTTTTAGATGATTTATTTATTTTATGGAAAATAAAAATTCTTTTGATGCATTTTTAACCTATATCAATAATATATGCTCTTATTTTAAATTTACAGGGAATGGTAATCAGGATGATATAAACTACCTAGATGTTAATATAGCAAAGGATTATACCAATAAAAATTTTTTCTCTAGTATTTTTAGAAAACCAACCTTTTCCAATGATTACTTGGAATATTCTAGTAACCACCCCCCACATGTAAAAGAAATATTGTTAAGGGGCAGATGGTGAGGGTGGTCAGAATGTGTTCAAGGATAGATTTAGTGGAAAGAGAAATCAACAAGGTAACTAATATGTTTGTGGAAAGGGGTTATCCTATGATGTTTGTTAATAACATCAGGGATGAAATTATGGCTTCATGGAACGTTAAATATATGGCATTATTAGGTGTTGGAACTGAGGAAAATAATACGAAATCTAAGGGAGTTCAAGATTTCTCACAATCCATGTTTATAACATATGGGGAAACTGCAAAAGAAATTAAAAAGATAATATCAAAAAATTGGTCTATGCTAAAATGCAATCAAGATATTTACAAATATATAGGCCCAGAACCAATGTTCACCTATAAAGTGGACAAGAATTTAAAATTTATGTTAGATAATAAAACAACACATTCGGGTGGTAATAGGCTCGGGACATACAAATGTGGATGTTGTGAACAATGTTCATATATCAATGTTAAGGCACAGTTTCTATTGGCACCTTATGATATACCTATAAAGTTAGTGTATGGGTCCTGTACTTCCAAGGGATTAGTATATTTGGCTACATGTAAGGGTTGTGCTTGTTTCTACATAGGAAAAACCGAGAGAAAATTGAATCGTAGAATATATGAGCATTGTTATTGTATTTTGAAAAAAGATGATAAAAATGCTCTTAGCAAGCATATAATAGCTAACCCTACACATAGTTTTATTTTCGGGATCCTAGAGATAGTGAAGATGGATCCAAGAGGGGGAGATTGGAAAAACAAATTACTTCAAGCAGAGTCTAAATGGCAATTTAAACTGAATGCAATATTTTTTCCAGGTTTGAATGAGGCTATAAGCATCAAACCTGAGCTTAAGCACAGAGCTAATATGCTTTAAAATATACATTTTTTATTAATATGTTTTTTCAACTAATTTTATATGTATATATTTGTATTCTGTTTCATTTGAAAATGTATTTATAAAAAGTTTTATTTGAATTTTCAAACACACAGATGGCATCTGTATTGATCTCATGAATATTTATTAGATGTGTTGTCACATGTCTAAAGAATTTCCTATAAAAAGTAAGGATTTTAAATTAATTATGTAGATCTGTTGAAGTCTGTTGACGAAAGCGCTTATCTTGTGGAATTAATAAATATTTATATTGCATTTCTGTGGACTAGTTATTGGCGTTTCAGCAGTGTACTTGGTTCCTGATAAATAAATATGAACGTAAGGGATACAATCTGCTGAGTTCACATAGCAGCAGCACATTCATATTAATATTATTATTGTGTGCTCAGCTGCATAAGTTAAATAGTAACTCAGTCACACACCGCATTTTGGCTATTAACATGGCAATATAACACATTCTTTATCAGTGTAATAAAATTTACAAAAACATTTTCTTAACAAGAACAAGTTTATGCATCTTGAATCTATTTAACTTCTGGTTAGTCATACCAAGTAACGCCAAAGCATTGCATTTTGGGTATGCAAACCAACTTTCCAATTCCATAACAAGTTCTGTACTGTCATTGTAACACTGTACTACCAGCTCCTGGAAGGAAAATTCCCATCTAGTTATTTTGTTCATTTGTTTTTCTTTTCAGGTAGGTCTCAGACTTTTTATAGTGACAGTTTTTAACCATCTCGTGAACTCTCTGGTTGAAGTAGTTAGTATAGTGTTAATAAGTGTTCCACATTTTGCCTGTTTATTCCACATTATGAGAGGTATAGGTCCACAATTTGGAGACTGAAAGTTGATAATTATGTGTCCCACATAGATCTCGACTTTTTACCTCCAGAATCAGGAACAAGGCCAACAAGTTAAGGACAAAGGACCTAAATCAGAAACAGTTTCTAAATATTATCTTAATGGTACTGATTTTGAAAGTCGCTAGATCAACAGACCTTCAATTGATATGCAATTTCAGAAATAAAAGCATACTATGACCAAAGTGACTACCATTTGCTGACAGCAAATCATTGCCTTGACCAGAAATACCACAGATTGTAGAATGCATAAATCAAATTTTTGTTGAACAATCAGGGTTGTGTGGGAGGTCTGGAATTTAGCATTACTCATTCTGTACATGTAGATCGAGGGCGATTAGAATTGCTGATAGAGGACTTAAGGATGAAGCTCATTACAGGTCTTTGGACGCATCTATTGCCTTAGGATAAAAATAAGCATAACGATAACCATCTACTATCCACACGTCACATCTGGTTATAGGAAAATGACCACAGAGGTACGTTTAATGTGCTACCCATATGATTAAAACCATGTGCCAATCAAAGCTAAATCGCTGAATCAAATGTTAATTGATTACCAATCACTGAATATCCAGCTGTACACAGAGGGTAGAACATGAAAACAGAAACAATGAAGCCATCAAATACATCAATCATTTAACTTTGTGGGCCTGTAAAATAATCAACCAGCACAAATGGCTGAAGGTATCTGCAAAACAACCACTCAAATTGGGAATCAACTAGTACAACTAAGTCAACACCAGTGGGTGAAGGGGATCTGTAACATGGGGGTTCCAGTCTGTAGCTTCCTGATGAGTCCACTGACACCAGTGTTGGTTGTGATGAGAGAGGGCCAAGCTATCCAAGCATAACCCTCTCTACTAGGACTCATTTTACATTTACCCTTCCAATTCTGTCCTTCTAATACAGGAGAATGATGTATCTACCATCCTCCTAAGCATAACTGATAAAACTTCCTAAGCCTCCATGTCAGGACATGCATAAACAGCTGAATACTTGGTCTTCTCAGATGAACCCCATCCTTTCTATGTGGTTATGCTGACCTTACCCTAATACCTGCACAGTGCAGCATCCATCATCCCAGTACTCCCACCCACTGTCCGATCAATATTTTTGGGGGGATTGTAGCCTTTTTATTTATCTTTTGGCCCTCAACAGGTATATATCCATATAATATTTAACCAAATTAACTTCAGCCCTGGCGACTTCTGCCCCATCTGCTGTAACAAGTGCTCAATATCTCCCGTAAACAATATCAGGGGGCTGTGAGACCTCATTCACCCCCAAATGCAGCACAATAATATTTGGGTCAAGTATTTCTCAGCATGTCCCATCAAGACTTTCAGCGGGTGTTTCCATTTCATCCCTCTCTTTCCCAGCCCTTAGCCCTATACATGTTCCACCTTTATTTTGGTTTGTTAGTCGCTGTTATACCATTGGACTGATACGTCTTCCTTCCGTTTCTTTGGTTGTTCCTCCATGCTGTGCCATTAGATTTTACATCTTCCTTTGTGTCTTAGGTAGCTCCTCCCAGTTGCTTTGGGTAGCTCTTCCCAGTTGCAACATCTGACCCGTACATTTTACTCGTTTATCTTGGGTTATTCCTCTCTGTTATGTCATGGGGGATGACACAGCCTTCCGTCCAAAAGGAGAATCAGGTGATACTCATGTAATTTACTTGGCATTGTGCTTTGGTGAGGCTCACCAATGTATAAAGCAAAGTCTGTGGCAAAGCCCAATAAAATGACTGGGTTTCTCAGAGTGTCGGACGTTCCACCTGTTGTAGAAAAAGGTACTGCAAGCAGTAGTGAGTGAAAAGCCATACTGTCTTCATTGCTTAGTTCTACATATAGGTGGAGCTGTACTGCAGCTATCCAGAATGCTCATGACTTCAAGCATGTGCAGTAATAAAGAATGTGAGCTATCCACTAATCTTCTCAGAGATGTCTCATTTCACTTCGTCATCGTCATCATTATCATCATCATTATCATCCGCCCCCTTTTTCTACATGGGTTTGGGGTATCGTGTTAACTGTCACCAACTCTTTCGATTCAGTGCCACACTTCTGCCTTCTTCAACACTCATGCCTGACTGTTGCAGATCTTCTTTCATACAATCCATCCACCTCTTTGCAAGACGTCCTCGCTTCCTGTTACCTTCTTCCTGTCTGTCCCAAATCTTCCTCACCAGATTGTCTTCTGCTTTTCTACACATGTGCCCACACCACCATAATCTGTTCTATTTGATCTTTTCTGCAATTGGAGCTACTTTGGCTTCTGCTCTTATGCCCTCATTTCTTCGTTTGTCCCACAGTGTGCATCCTACCACCTTTCTCAGGCACTTAATTTCCATCACCTCTAGCTTCTTCAACTATTCTGCCTTTACTGCCCAGTTTTCTGTACCATACAGTAGTACTGGCCGCACCACTGTCTTGTACACCTTACTTTTCAGCTTCTTTGGCATTCTTCTGTCATAGACTACACTTGATACTCTTTGCCAGTTGGCCGCAGCCCCTCTGATTCTAGCTTTGACCTCTTCATTCAGACTACCCTTCTCCTCAACCACCCCTCCCAGATACTTGAAGCTGTTTACCCATTCCACTATCTTCCCTTCTATCTCTATTCTCAGCTTCTTCTGATTTCCACAATTTGCTGCCATTACCACTGTCTTATCTGTGCTTAGTTTCATCCCATGTGCCTTCAGATTTTCATTCCATTCTTCTATCTTTTGCTGAAGTTCTAGCTCAGACTCTGCCTGTACTGCTACATTGTCTGCATACAGCAGCTTTATTGATCTGTCCTCTCCAACCTGTTTGCTAATGAAGTCCATCACCAGTTTGAACAGTAGTGGGCTCAGAGCTGAACCCTGATGTACGCCCACACCCACTAGGAACCCATCTGTGAGGCCGAACACTGTTCATACTTGAGTCACTGGGTTCTTGTACATAGCCTTCACTAATTCTACCAATGTTTCTGGGACTTTAAAACCACCGCAGTACTGCCCAGATCAGCTTTCTTGGGACCTTATTATATGCTTTCTCCAAGTCTAGGAATGCCCAGTTGGACTCTCTCCTCATCTCTAGCTTCTTCAAAAGTATTTCTCAATGCAAACATTGGGTCAATTTTCCTGCATCCTGATCTGAACTGCTCATCTCCCATCTTACATTCTACTACTCTGTGTATCCATTTATCAATCACCCTCTCCAGAACTTTCATGCAATGTGGTAGGAGTTTGATGCCTCTGTACTGCCCACAGTTGTGGATATCCCCTTTGTTCTTGTACACTGGCACAAGTATGCTTATTCTCCAGTCATCTGGGATACACCTTTCTCTCCACACTGCTATTAGTACCCTCAGGAGCCATTTCTCCCCTATCTCACCCAGCATCCTTATCATATCTGCCATGATCTCATCTGGGCCTGCTGCTTTCCCTGACTTCATCTTCCTTAGTACTGTTCTTACTTCTTCTAAGTGGGCTCCTCTTCTTCTCTCATTGTAAGCTCTTTCTGGGGCAGTACAGCTTCTGTGGGTTTTTCTTCATTCAGAAGCTACTGGAAATACTCCTTCCATCTGCCTTTGATGTTCTGTGAACTGTTGAGCAGGTTGGGCGGCGCAGTGGTGCAGCGGTTAACGTTGTCGTCTCACAGCAAGAGGTTTACGGGTTCAATTCTCAGCTGGGGTGCCTTCTGTGTGGAGTTTGCATGTTCTCCCTGTGTTCGCGTGGGTTTCCTCTGGGTACTCCGGTTTCATTCCAAAGACATGCATCTGGAGCATTTCTCCCTGGGGCTTCGCTGAAAACAGGCTCTGTGGAACCTAGTCAGACTTTCCCGGTCAACAAATGATAAATAAATAAAAAAATAAAATCTCTTATGAAGGGTGTCTGACTATCTTCTTTATCTTTCTGTCTTTGCCTTGCAACCTGATATAGTTTCTTTGTGCCCCTTACTGAGTCATTTTCCAGAAGATGGTAGAGTGCCTCCAATGCCCTATCTTTTGCTATTGCAACTTTTTTCTTAGCTTCTTTGTTAGACAACTAGTAGTCCTTCCTAGCCTGGTCAGTCTTTTCTGTCTCCCACTTCTTCCTGCACTCCTTCTTTCTTTTGATGACTTCCTGGGATTCTGCATTCCACCACCAGCTTTCCTTATGTACCTTATTTCCATACCTGGTTCTGCCACATATCTTTTCTGTAGTCCTAACACATGCTGTTTTTAGGTGCTGCCACTCTTCTTCAACTCCGCCTATTTCCATTTCCTCCTATTCTTGGGAAGCTAGAGCCCTGAATAATTCCTTGAACTGTTGTACTTTCTCCCCAGTCAACTTCCAGGTCTTCAGCCTAATCTCTGTTGACCTTAGATCCTTCTCTGACCACCGCTTGCAGCTGATTGTGGCAGCTAGTGGTTTATGCTGTGGGCTGACTGTTTAGCTGGGGATGACTTTGCAATCATGGATTCTACCCCAGTGCCGTTTTCCTTACTTGCAGGAAGTCTACCCAATTTGGGTGTTAACTACTTTTGTATGTGATCTTGTGACTGTCTCTCTTTCTGAACCATGTGTTGGCTACTATCAAGCCATTTGCCAGACAGAAGTCTAGAATGGCCTCTCCTTCTTTATTCCTCTTGCCCCACCCATGTGGACCCAAGAAGTCCTCATATCCTGTTCTGTCTGTCCCAATATGTGCATTCAAGTCACCCATTGTCAACATCAATTCATGTTGTCCTGCTTTATTTAGTAGTGTTAGATATTATGAATATAAGGCTGAAATTAATTCTGTTGTAAATATGCTAAAAGAAAAAGCTTGCTTAAATGCAGAAACAGAGTTTAGTAATATGTGATTAGCATCCATACTAAATGACTGTGGCTTAAAAAAATAAGGTACTTACTAATGTGTATTACACACACACATCAAGAAAGCTGAACTTCTTACAGACATGACAAGAATGTAATTTGCTTTCTTTAAAGAAATGACAACAGGACATGTTTTTCTAAGAAAGTTTAAAAATGTGCTTTTCTAATCCACAAGGCATTTCCTTGAAGACAGTTTACTTATCAGCATTTGCACAAGAACAGATGTGTCAGCATTTGCGTCATCAAAGCAGTATCTTTCCAAAACCAAGAGGGTGTGTGTTTAACTAAAAAATATAAAAAAGTCTGTATTAAATCCAGTTATGTTAGAGGCATGGTAGGGACACATTTTGTCCTGAGGTAAATGTTATATCTCTCACATCATCTGTACTATATAAGAAGTAAAGTGGAACATTTTCTGAAGCTGTAACAGAAGTACATGTGGTTTATTATAAAAGTTATTGGTTACTGCTCTTAAAGACAGGTGCTGCAAAGTATATTCTCTCATCAGTGTATATTCTGCAAGTTTCTGTATGCAACAGACTGTGAATGCAACTATAACCAGATTTTGAATTTTAGCAGAATCCAGCCAGCAAGACTGTGTCTTAAGAACACTTCAAATCCCACAGCAAGCAGCAAGCAAGAAGCAGTAAGAAACATGATATAATTTTTCAAGTAGGTCCTGCAGCTGCTGTCTGAATGCTTTCTTTTCCTCATTATCACAACCCTGCTGTGGGGCATAGGCTGAGATTATGAATACTAACCTATCATAGGCTGAGATTATGAATACTGCTCTTTCATAGGCTGAGATTATGAATACTGCCCTATCATAGGCCGAGATTATGAATACTGCCCTATCATAGGCTAAAATTATGAATACTGCCCTATCATTACACTGGAGTCTGACTGCCATGAGTCTGTCATTAATACTGATGACATTCCTCACTATCACAACCCTGCTGTGGGGCACAGGTTGAAATTATGAATACTGCCATATCATTGGCTGAGATTATGAATACTGCCCTATCATAGGCTAAGATTATGAATACTGCCCTATCATTATGCTGGAGTCTGACTGTCATGAGTCTGTCATTAATACTGATGACATCCCTTAGTATCACAACCCTGCTGTGGGGCACAGGTTGATATTATGAATACTGCCCTATCATAGGCTGGAATTATGAATATTGCCCTATCACTACACTGGAGTCTGACTGCCATGAGTCTGTCATTAATACTGATGACACCCCTCACTATCACAACCCTGCTGTGGGGCACAAGTTGAGATTATGAATACTGCCCTATCATTGGCTGAGATCGGTTGGGAGGGTAGCCTAATGATTAAGGTGTTTGCCTTACAAACACAAGGTGCAGGGTTTGAGTCTCACAAGGGATAATTTGCTAGGCTTAAAATGGCTTGCAAGGGTAGTTAGCCTAGTACTAACCTATGAACCTATGAATACTGCCCTATCACAGGCTGAGATTATGAATACTGTCCTATCATTACACAGGAGTCTGACTGCCATGAGTCTGCCATTAATTCTGATGATATCTCTCACTGCCTTCTGAAGCCTCTCTCTCACCACAATTCCTACACCATTTCTAGCCTGCCCTCCATCTGAGTAGTAGACTCTGGATCCCAACCCAAGTGGCTTTGCTGGACTGCCCTTCCATCTCATCTCCTGGATATATAGGATGTCCAGCCTCCTCCGTATCATGATGTCATCCACTTTCAAGCTGCATCCTGTCAGTGAACAGTTCATATTTGGCAGGTTGGTTGGTTTTACGTCCAGCTTTCACTCAGCAGAGCTATCCCAGGTATCCCAAGGCGTGGGTCAGAGTAGGCTTATCACTGTTTTTTGGCACTATTAGTCAATATGACCAAATCACCTAAAGATATTCACACAGTTGAGTGGCTAGCCCTGCCACAGTGTGTGATCTGTATTCTATCTTGAGGACACCCAACACAGTAGATGCCCAAAGTGGTTGGTCTGTACAACTCTTCCCCCTGTAGGGCCTAGAGTTTGTGCTGCTGGTGAGTTTGAGATGGAAACACTCAGCATGTTTTTCAGACATGGGAGAAACCCCATGGAGACATAGGGAGAACATGCAAACTCCAAACAGGCATTGGTTGGAGGTCAGGATTGAACCTTGTACCTTGTGCGTGGGAGGTAAAGACCTTAACCATTAAGTCATCTGGTCTCTGGTCTCATTTCACTTAGCTTAGGTCTCATTTCACTTAGCTTACAAAAAATGAAAAGGTGCAGTTCCTTGGAATATATATTTAACATTTGTTAACTGGGAAAGTCCAACTTAGAACAAAGACAATTTTCAGCAGAGGCCCAGGGAGAAACACTCCAGATACATGTATTTGTAATGTGGGAGGATACTGTAGCACCTGGAGAAATCCCACACAAATGCAGACTCCGCATAGAAAGCACCCCAGTCAAGAATCAAACTGGAGGACCTCTTACTGTGAGGCAACAATGCTACCACTGCACCACTACATATCTCTCAGCTGTCCCAGGTTTAGCAGAATACTCCTAATTTGGTCAAATATTTTGTGTTGTCTGTTACAAAATGCTTGCTTTTTTTTAATAAGTCACAGAAGATTACTGTCAGTCAATAACAGTATTATATTTCTTCTGGTTTAGATAATTTATATTCATGCAAAACCTGCTGTCCTTTTAAAACTGCTGGCATGACATACTGAAAGACGGAACCCACAATACCTCACTACGTACATTAGTGAATAAGCTACAATATTTCCATGCTAATTTCAACAACAGGAAAGCATTACAACCCAACAGGACAAGTTGTCTGCTATGCCAAACAGGTGAAGCACCCTAGATTGAAAATCTGTATAGGTGATTATTAATTAGTGACACCACCAAAATGTAAGTAGTCAGTCTTCTAAAGTAGCATGATGATGCACTGTTTATTTGAATACTTTACTAGTATATGTAAATTATGGGGTGTTTTTGTATTGCAGCTGAAAAATATATATAGACAATGTAGAATTATTTTTAAGGGTACTGTTGCGTTTTCCACAGCAAATGTAAAAAAATATATATTCGTAGGGATGGGTGTGCTAAAAATTATGTGGCTTTGATATAATTTTTCCATTTTATTTTGTTATTTTATGAAACAAATAAATAGGGATATAGGTGATCTGCAAACTCTTGACCCAACCCATTTCAGATTCATTAAGGGCAAGTCCTCTCTACTTAACCTGGCTCACTTCTATGAAAAAGCCACTGAGGCAATGGTTGAGGGCAAACCAGTGCACACTGCCTATCTGGACCTTTCAAAAGCATTTAACACAATCTGACACTTAGGCAACATAGATTAGCTCTCCCAGATAAATGTTAACCCTTATATAACTTGCTGTATAGCAAATGGGATCACAAATAGAATGCAGGAAGCAAGGGTGGGCAGCTCTACCTCCCCCAAAAGACCTGTCAATAGAGGAGGGCTCCAGGGTTCAGTCTTTGGGCCACTTCACTTTGGCATTTGCTTCTCAGAGATGAAAGTTAATGCTAATGTGTTGCAAACTGGCAAATGACCATAAACTCAATGCCATTATAAACTCCCCAGAGAGCACAGTGATCCTAGGATCCTACTGTTAAAGTGAGGGTATTTTTAATAAATTTGCTATAGTACATTAAGATCGAATAATAGGCCTGAAAATATAGAGTCAAACATATATGAATTCAGTTTCAGAGAAATACAGCCTGAGTACAGAAGACAAGTCAAATAAAGACTGTTTCAGTTTATATTATTCAGGAGAATCAGAATTTGGATATATCTGGCAGCACTGTTATTACTAACTAGCATTCCAGCATTTATACAGACTGTTATATTTATCAGCACTGTTAATAAAGACAGTATTCAGATATAAGTCAAATACGGAAATGACTTCTTCGGATTGTCGCTGCCAAACTGTTAAAAAATTCAGATTCTAACTGCTGCAAGTACAGTTGTTCCACCACAAGGATGCAAAAAACAGAGTCGAAACCAATCCAACACGAAGAAATTTATTGACAAAATCCATAACACAAGCGCTTTCGCCTGGTCTTACCAGGCTTTATCAAGTGTAAAAAATACTGAATACCTGAACTCATTATAACGTGCTTAAATGATGCCCATAGGTTGATTAATTAATGACATTTCATAATTCAATTAACCTTACATTTAAATATGTTAAAAATACATTTAAATAAATCAAAAAATAAAAACATTCTATTCATAAGAAATTGCTTTTAAAAAGTGACTGAGTGCGTTTAATGTAAGAGGTTGACGGCACACAGTTAAATAATGTTGTTAAAATACCAAAGGATTCAACAATAATAAATATATATATTCAAAACTACACAATACATTATGATAGAAACAATGTTAAAATAGTATCAGATGCAAGCATGGCAGATGTTCAACTTCATTATGCTGTTTATAGTACCAGTGAACTCAATACTAAATTCTATTATTATGTGGCATTATCCCAGCTGCTAAAAATGAAAATGTTAAATTACAAAGAGTAACACTGAGCAAAACCACCTTGTCTCAAACTAAGCACATGTATGAATTTAATGAAGCTGTGAAGGTGAAAAAAGAGGGCAATACAAACCACAAGAAAAAGTCACTATGCCAATAAATCTTGACAATGGCGTGTGGGGGGGAGGGGGGGGGGTGTGAGATGAAAACCAACTTCAAAAAATTGAGGGGCCAGTTGAACAACAACCCTAAGGACCACTGCACGAATCAAAGGGTATTATTTCTGGCTTTTAGAATGCTTACTATACTTATGCTGTCATTTAAGCCTGGAGCTTTAGTTGCATTCAGTTTTAATTGCCAGAACAATTCCCTCGAAGCCAGTGCAGTTTCCCAATCACCTCCCCTCTGATCTTGGGTGACTTTTTCAAGGACAAAAAATCGGATGGACATGTTAGGGCATACCGCAGAATGTCTGACAAAAGCATTGGTGTCTTTCTTGTTTTTAATGTCATAGATGTGTTCGTATATCCTACGTTTCAATGCCCTCTCAGTCTTTCCTACATAGAAAGCCGCACAACCCTCACAGAAACCTAAATAAACCACTCCTGTCGTGTCACAAGAGTAGTGATCGATGGCTGATAATGTGATGTTACGGGCTGAGACTTGTATCTTGTGGGTGTTGGCAATGAAAGGGCATTGGTGACATCTGCCACATTTGAATGTTCCCTTCTTTTTCTGACAACTGAGGTGTTCTGAATTGTTCCTTGTACTATGCTCAAAAATGCCCTTTAGATTTGTGTTCCTTTTTCTAATAAAAGAAATATTAGAAGGAAAAAAGCTAACAAATTCCTCATGTGAAGTGACCACGGGCCAGAAGAATTTCATGGTTCTCTCTATGAACTCAGAGTCAGCTGCGTAAGTATAAACAAAACCCCTGGGATTAGTTTGATCTTCATTGTTATGACTTCTGTGAAGTGGTGATCCTGTGCTTAATAGTGCTGGGAAACACCTGTCTCTCTTGGCCTGAATCTCTTTGAGTATAGTTTGAAAAAAACCAGGTGGATAACCTCTATCAAGAAATGAGGACCTGAGAAACTCTATTTCCTCCTGCAACCAGTCTGTAGTACTACACATTCTGCAGGCTCTGACTAATTGCCCCTTAATGATGCCTTTCTTTACGTGCAAAGGGTGCCCACTATCGAAATGAAGGAAAGAATTAGAGTGTGTACTCTTTCTGTGCACTCTTGAACAAAAACCTGTGTTGTTGATATTTTTTGTCAAATAAACATCTAAGTAATGCAGGTTCATGTTGCTGATGTTATAGGTAAATTTAAGAAAGCTAGTCGTGCTGTTCAAATAGCCCATAAATAGTAGGAATTGTTCTTCTGAGCCTTCCCATAGAATGCAGATGTCGTCTAGGTATCTTTTATAGAATTTAATACAATTCTTCCAACTGGTTGCATGTATAAACTCCATCTCCCATTTATGTAACACTATATTAGCGTATGCACTAGCGCAAGGCGCCCCCATGGCAACCCCACTTTTTTGGCGAAAAAATTCGCCGTTAAAGTAAATAAAATTGTTGGATAAAACCATGGTCATGAATTCTATAACTAAACTGATCAAAGCGTTGTTTAATTTGGATTCCCTGCATAGCATTTCACTAAACCATTCCATACCAGTACTGTGTGGAATGCTGGGGAACAATTCAACTATGTCTATGGTCACCATAAGTAGATTTGAGTAGTCAATGCTTTGGTCTAAACAGGCTAAAAATTCCCAAGAGTCTTTGCATATGTAAGTTAAACTAGCAACATAGTTTTTCAAATGAAAGTCCACAAATTTGCTCAATTTTTCCATTTTATTTTGTTATTTTATGAAACAAATAAATAGGGATATAGGTGATCTGCAAACTCTTGACCCAACCCATTTCAGATTCATTAAGGGCAAGTCCTCTCTACTTAACCTGGCTCACTTCTATGAAAAAGCCACTGAGGCAATGGTTGAGGGCAAACCAGTGCACACTGCCTATCTGGACCTTTCAAAAGCATTTAACACAATCTGACACTTAGGCAACATAGATTAGCTCTCCCAGATAAATGTTAACCCTTATATAACTTGCTGTATAGCAAATGGGATCACAAATAGAATGCAGGAAGCAAGGGTGGGCAGCTCTACCTCCCCCAAAAGACCTGTCAATAGAGGAGGGCTCCAGGGTTCAGTCTTTGGGCCACTTCACTTTGGCATTTGCTTCTCAGAGATGAAAGTTAATGCTAATGTGTTGCAAACTGGCAAATGACCATAAACTCAATGCCATTATAAACTCCCCAGAGAGCACCGTGATCCTAGGATCCTACTGTTAAAGTGAGGGTATTTTTAATAAATTAGCTATAGTACATTAAGGTCGAATAATAGGCCTGAAAATATAGAGTCAAACATATATGAATTCAGTTTCAGAGAAATACAGCCTGAGTACAGAAGACAAGTCAAATAAAGACTGTTTCAGTTTATATTATTCAGGAGAATCAGAATTTGGATATATCTGGCAGCACTGTTATTACTAACTAGCATTCCAGCATTTATACAGACTGTTATATTTATCAGCACTGTTAATAAAGACAGTATTCAGATATTGTGAACGTGAACCTCTAATAATGTCTTATTAACCAAACTACAGTGTTTGCAGAATTCATTCTGAAAAGTACAACAGCCTTGGCCCATAACAGAGAGACTGGCACCTGTTCAGCACAAGTTTGAATAATTAACAGATAAAGACTTCCATTCCAGTCTCATTTCAGTTGTTTCCAGTTAATTCCAGTATAGTGCAGTCTTATCAGTTCTTTCACCTACATGAAGTTCTGTCCAAAGCAAATATTTGGTACCAAAATCATGGACTTAACAAAATGCCAAGCAATGTATAACCATGTCATTTGGCAAGTATGACTTTCTTTGTAGCGATCACATTGACAACACACAACTGAAAACTGATCCTATAGTTAGAGATCTAGGAACCTATGTTGACAATGAGCTGTCCTTTAATCACCGCATATCCACTGATGTAAGGAAGTTCTTTTTCATCACACAGCTTATATCAATGAACATGACATTTAGATCCAGAGACTTTATTATTCCTCTGTACTCGGTACTCATGAAGCCAGTCATTGAGTATAATGGCCCTTTTGGTGTGTATCTGTCAGCTGGAATGACCCCAACACTTCCTCATTGAAAGAAATCAGGGGCCTAAAATCATAAAAAAACTATGCAGACTATCTCAAATCCTTGTCTGTCTTCTCAGTATCATACCCTCTTCTGTCAGAAATATTACACATTCAAAAGTCCAGTGGTATCAGAAATGCCTGCTCAAAGGACCAGAATTTCTTCTGCAAGATTAACAGATCATGTTGGAGGGATAGGTAGGGTTATAGGTTCATAGGTTCATAAGTAGGTACTAGGCTATTGGCCCTAGGGCCTATATAAACCTAGCCAAAAATGTACCCTGGCTTTCGTCACCCAAGAAAATCATTTTCCTGTGCCCCTGTCGAGCAGAGCCACAGAAAGGATCCCTGGGGTGAATTTCCTATTTCCCATCCAATCATCAAGATTTTTCTTGAAGAGTGCTAATGAGGAGCTCTGTTTGGCATAGATAGGTAGTCTGTTCCAGAGTATGGGAAGTCTCTGGGACAGGAATCTATCCCTCCAGCATGTTCTGTTTATTGTGGTGACAAGGTTTAGGTCCCTAGAGCGTGTAGCTCAGAGGGATTGGTATTTCTTTAAGTGGAGCATGTTCAGCAGCTCTGGGTTTGGCATAGCCTTGTACGTTAGGCAGAGATCGCCTCTGAGTAGGCGATATGCGATGGAGTAAAGCTGGAGTTTTTTGAGATGGTCTGTGTAGGGCATCTGTTTGAGGCCAGTAATCCTCTTTGTGAGATATTTCTGTGGCCTTTCCAGTTGCTGTAGATGTCTTGTGAGGTACATACCAAAAAGGGCATTGTACTCTATAATGGGTCTAATGAGTGATGAGTAGAGGGGAACAATGACCTCTTTTTTTCTGGATGAGAAACCTTTTGTGATGAGGTGAGCCATGTAGAGGGATTTCCTGACCACTGTGGCGATGTGATTATCAAAGGGGAGACTACTGTCCACCTGTGTCCCAAGGTCTCTTATCACATTTTCGGTGGTAAGTAGACTACCAGCTATGTGGTAGTTCATGGTACAGAGTTTTTACCAAAGGGGATGACAATACACTTTTTGGCATTGAGCTTCAGGCCATGGCTTTGACACCAGGCATCTGTCTCAGTGAGGCCCTTTTGTAGTATGTCCACATCGATAGGAGTTTCGATTATGGTTCCTAGTTTGCAGTCATCTGCAAACTTTGTTAGCCAAAGACCTTCTGTGTTAGCCTGTACTTCAGAGAAGTAGATACCTAACAGGACTGAACCCTGTGGTACTCCACTTGTCACTGGTCTGAAGTCGGATTTGGAGTCTGCTACTTTCACAGTGTGGTTCTGTCCATGAGCCAGTTGGCAACCCATCTTGTGACATAGGGATCTATACCTAGTTTAGTGAGCTTATCTATAATTCCAGAGTGGGGGATGGTGTCAAAAGCCTTGGCGAGATCTAGATAAGCTGTGTGCACCACCTTACCCTCATTTATGGCTTTGGTGACTGCTTCCAAGAAGTCAATCAGGTTTAGGAGGCATGATCTGCCTTTTACAAATCTGAACTGGGTAGGGTCCAGAGTTTGGAGATTACCAATGTCTTTATTTATGAGTTCCATGATGATATGTTCCCTGGCCTTGCAGACCAGGCTTGTCAGGCTAATGGGGCGGTAGTTCCTGGGGTCCGTCGTGGCTCCCCCTTTGTGGAGTGGGATAACTGTCACAGTGTGCCATTCAGTGGGCACAAAGCCTAAGGTGAGGCTATGACTGAACATGGTACTTAAGTAGGTAGGGTGCCAGTTCATTCTGTAGTTCATGTAGAACACAGCCTGGGATATTGTCAGGTCCCATGGATGCTGTGTTCTTGGCTTTGGAGAGTGTGCTTTTTACCTGTGGAGCCATGATTACAGGAACTTTGCATTCTTCCGGTATAGAGATGGGCCCTCTAGGGGGAGAGAGGGAGGTAAAGTTAGCACTGAACCTATCTGCCAGGATGTTGACAATATCAGTTGGTTCTGTGTATTTAGTGTCATTGTGCTGTAACTCAGACCGGATCTGAGTGTTGCCATTGAGATTATTGACATAGCTATAGAATGCTTTGTGGTTGTCTTTAGAGTCAGTGGCAATTTCATTTTCGTAGCTAGCTTTGGAGGATTTTACGAGGGATCTCAGCTTCTTACTGAGGTTGATGAGGGAGTTCCTCCAGTCATGGGATTTTACTTATTTGCAACAGTTTCTTTCTTCTGTTGTTGAGTTTGTTTATGGCAGAGGATAGCATCTTGGTTCTATTAGGGATAGCATGATTGATGCACTCGTGTGAGTGCTTATAAAGTGCATTTGTGTAGGATTCAGAAGTCGTACCTCTATTCTCAATCTGCATGGGTGTCATGAAGTTTGCCACTTCTGTCTTAAGAAGTGTGAAGTTGGCTTTGGAGAAGTTTTTTATGGTGGTTTCCCTAATTGGGGGTGGGGGCGGGATGTGGATGTCTAGGGTGATTAGCTTGTGGTCGGATCTGACCAATGAGGAATTGACCTCTGGTGTGGAACACCGGTTGCCCATGTTGGTAATGACCAGGTCTAGGATATCACTGCTCCTGGCGGGGGTGTGAATAAGTTGATCCAAGGCATTGGAATTTATGAATTCCAGAAAATGTTGAGCAAAAGAGTGGGTACATGAGTAGTTTTCCCAGTTAATGGTGGGGTAGTTGAAATCACCCATTATTAGGGTGTTGGGTTGTACCCTAATACTTTCCAGTGTATCAAGAAATGAGGAGTGGGAATCCTGGGGCATGGTGGGGGGTCTGTAGCAAGCTATAATTGGACTGCGGTCTTGCCCAGAGTTAGTTGCAGTTGGATAATCTTGGATGCATTATGCTGTGCAACTAGCCTGGAGGTGTAGATATCCTTAATGAATATGGACATGCCTCCACCTATAGTGCTTTGTTCCGGGTTAGGTAACTGAAAGGTGTGGTATGAATTATATCATGGTAATGCAGGGGTGTTCTCTGGAGCTTTGAACCAGGTCTCTGTCACTGCACAGATGTCGATGTTCTCCGTTTTAAGGAGTGCCTCGAGTGAATGCATTTTGAGGTTTAGACTTCTAGCATTGAGTAGCATTACCCGCAGATTTTGCTTGCTTGTACCTGTTACGGTGGTGAATTTGTCATTTGAACCTTGCCTAAAAAAGGCACTATAAGGGTGGCAAGAGCCTTAGCCAGTATCCAGAATCCCAAGGACGACAGTTGCAGGCCATCTCTGGCAAAGCATTGTGATCTGTCGATCGTGTCATCCCAGGCAGACAAATATTGGATCCCCTTATAATGACACCAGAAGCTTAGCCAATTGTTGAAGTCAATCATTTTGCCCTTGTACTGTGATATCATTCTGGGTGATGGCAGGATGCTACCCAGGGCTAGGGTCATACCTGCCTGGGCTACAAGATCTGAGAGCTCCTCCATGTCTCTTTTCATGTAGTCCAGGGAAGTACATCTCAGGTCATTCACACCAACATGGACAATGACAGTGTCATATTTGTACTTGTTGTGGAGTGACCTGAGTGCATGCTTTATGTGGCGGATCCTGGCACCTGACAAGCAGCTGACAGTAACTTTCTCCTTGTTTAGCTTGGTGAGTGGAACATCAGTGTGCCTGAGTATAGAGTCACCTATGACTAGAGTGCTGGATACTTTGTTATGCCTTATGGGCTGTGGTTGAGTGGCACACTGAGTTTGTGGGCTATGTGTCATTTGGGTTGTGTTGGGGGGTGGAGTTTGCTTGCATTTCTGCTTTGGAGGTCCCTGATGCTTGGGCAGGTTTTTATTGAGAGCCTCCATGAATGTAGGTGTGTGTTTTGTGTTTCTATGTGTATATTTTGGTGGTGTAGGTTTTGAGGGACTATGTGATGAGTGTGGTGTGGTGCAAGTGTTTACCTTCTCCTCTTGACTGTCTAGTCCAGTCTTGGGTGAAGAGAGCTTTGCTTCCAGTTTGGCTATATAAGTGCATCTCTCACAGGTTGTAGTGTTGGGTGGTAGGAGGAGAAGGTTGTCTGTGTACATGAGGCAATTGCTGCATTGCCCCCAAGATGCCCAGATTCATCGGGTAGACAGGATAAATCACTGGGAGCTGACCCTTAGACATGCCTGGGTAGGAGCTTATTTATTGAGTAATAAAAACTGCTTTCCTCTAGACAAGTGAGGAAAGTTGAGTGCTGTAGCAATCTGTGGCTTATTTAGTGCTTACAATGATTTCTGAACAAGTGCTGGGTTCAAAGAAACAGATTTGAGTGCTGAAACTTAGAAAACAGTTTAGTTCTAAGAAACAAAATTAAGCTAGAAGGCTTCCCTGCAACACAGAAAGGTTTGGGGGCTCAGAAGCCTACAAACAGTCTAGACCACTTACAGGAAAGGCAGGAAACAAGCTTAACATTTTTTTTCTTTCCCAGGTGCTCTCTTTGTACACAGTAGGAGTGCCTGAAATCAGAATATGATCTCACTGCACTCAGTTGAGTGAGCAAATGAGATGGACCCAGAAGGAGTATCCAAACACAAATTTACAAGAGGGGTGGGCAGTTTCAAAACCTCCAAGATTAACACCAAAACAAAAACAGGGAGGGTGGCTGGGGAACTAACTGACAAAACAGAGTAAAAACATCCATTTCAGTTAATATTCAATGCAACACAAATAAATCAATTAAAATGCTGTATTATTTGAAAAAAGCGCATATAAAAGGTACTTAAATTCTCTTATACATCCAGTTGAATACAGATAGATCTTAGCCGGCCAAAGCTGAGGCTTTAAGCAGAAAATATTCCTAAATGTACCACTTAAATAGGCAGTGACAGGATATCAATAAGTGAGGCTACCCCCGCTTGCAATTAACAGGCAATGAAAATCTAGCAAGCATTAACTGACAAAACAGAGTCAAAACTTCCAGTTCCGTTAATATTCAATGCAATACAAATAACTCAATTAAAATGCTGTATTATTTGAAAAAAGTGCATATAAAAGGTACTTAAATTCTCTTATACGTCCAGTTGAATACAGCTAGATCTTAGCCGACCAAAGCTGAGGTTTTAAGGTATGTTAGAGACTACCACATCTCACAAAACAGGTTACTTCTTGTGATAATAGGATGGCACAGTGGTGCAGTAGTAGCATTGTCACCTCACAGGAAGAGGCTCTCTAGTACAATTCTCAGCTGGTGTGCCTTCTGTGCAGAGTCTGCATGTCCTCCCTGCATTTGCATGGGTTTCCTCCAAGTGCTCTGGTTTTCTCCCACGTTTCAAAGACGTGCATCTGGAGCATTTCTCCCTGAGTCTCCACTGAAAATTGGCTTTGTTCCAAGTCAGACTTTCCCGGTAAACAAATGTTAAATAAATAAATAATATGGGTAAGTGCCAGCATAGCCAGTTGGAGTTTTGTAAAGAATAATATGTCCTTTCAATATCAGACTGATTTATACAAGATGCTTGTGTTACAAATGTATTTGAACTCTATGCCATTTGTATATCAAACTGATTGTACAGATGTGTGTGCTGAAAATGTATTGGTGAGGTTTGCTTGTGCTAAAATGTATCAACAGTGCACCCTGCTGGAATGAAAAGAAATGTATATGTATTATTGTAACTGAATTAAATGCATATGTTTTAATAGAGGATACTAGCACATCAGAGGTTAACCAGCTAACTTACATTAAGAAAAATAACGGAAATGTAAATGAGCTGTTAAACCATTAAAAGTCACCCCGCAGTGGAGAATAGGACCAGAGATGCTGGGTCTTGGAAAGAGCCTTTGTTCATTAGCTCAGTGAAAAGACAGGCGGTCCCAGGCACTGCCATAAACATTTGGATGTGTATTGTGGCTGTCTGTGCTAAATTCCTGTCTCAGCTTCAAATCAAAATGCTGTGAGAACCTAAAGTTAGGTGACCAGATGAGGTCATTCTGCCAGCCCTCTTGGAAATGATATTTTAGATATTACAAAGATAAATCTCAGAGTATTGAGTATTCGGTTTTGGGAAGCCTGACTAGAAAGATCCTCACCCACAGCTTCTTGCCTTGCTGCAATAAGTAACTTAACTAGGGAACAGTAATTCTAGATTCAGTCAGGAATATAGTGAAGCTTAGTTCAGGAAGTGTTTTTCTTTATTTGTATGAGTCTGTCCATCAATGTTAATTTCAATATTTTCTGCGATTTGAGCTCTGTGATTTTCTATAAATATATATTCGGTATTTTCAAGCTCTTATTATTAAATATTAATAAACCTTTATTGTGATTGGTCCTTGTAGAAAGTACTTAACCTTTGAGAGTGCTTATATTTATTTGGTGACACTGTGTAGGCCACTGGGCCACTCCAGAAGGTCTAGCCCTCTTGGTGAACTATTACCATTTGTATTAGTATTGATGTTATACAGCATAATTGGACACCCTTTGTTAAGGATCTTGGAGTAGCTGATTGTGGAGTATCTAGTGGTGGTGATAACTACCTTATACTCTGGGCAGAAGAGGACACAGCAGGTAAATCTCACCCCTGGCAGAAATGACAACCCTCGCCCAGATCCTAACTCTCCTGATCATGTTATTGCTGCCCAATTTAACTCCTTTTTTTAGACTCTATAGCCAAGTTCACCACCTTTCACCAACAACGTATTAGCTTCCACTATATCTTCTATTCATAACTTCTCTTCCTTTACCTTTAAACCCATTCCTGTCAATACTATTAAAAAATACTATAAAAACTCAGGTCATGCTCTAATGGCCCAAATAACCTTCCATCCAAATTCCCCAAGTTAGCTTGATGGAAGAGCTCTTCCCATCTGTATCCTAATTAATCATTCTATTAAAGAATCATATGTACCCCTCCTCTGGAAAAAAAAGCATTTACCATTCCCTTACACAAAGGGGGCCATAATACTGATATCTCCAGTTTTCATCCTATAGCCCTTCTTTCCTCAATCTCTAAGATTCTCGAAAAATGTATTTACTAGCAACTTCTATCTTACCTTCTAGACTATCATCTATTAAGTCCTACTCAGCATGGATTTAGACTGGGGAATAGCACTACCACTGCCCTTCTTTCCTTTCTTGATATCATTAACCATGCTTGTGACTCAGAACTCGGGTAATATTGTATCTACCCTTTTCCTAGACTTATCCAAAGCTTTCAATACTATCTCCCATCATTTACTTCTTTCTTAACTCGCTCTTCTCAACCTATCTCCCTCTTCTATCACTTCATTTTCAAGTTATCTTTCAAACAGATATCAGGCCGTCAAGTGGAAAAATTGCATCTCTTCACTCCTTCTTACTCCAATAGGATTACCCCAAGGCTCTATTCTGGGTCCCTTACTATGTAATATTTTATTAATAATTTCCAGCACTGTATACAAAATGCTAAACTTGTCCAATATGCAGATGACTCAACTATCATCTGTTCTTCCAAATCCCTCACAAATCTCATGCATGTAACTCAAAATGCCTTTACTAGTACTGTGTTGGTTGTTAAACAATCACCTGTCTCTCAATCCATCCAAAGCTAAGATCATGATTTTCCCACCATCTAATCACACTAAAATTGACAAGACCTCCTTCTTGATAGTCAGCCAAAACGAGATCCCCATCAAAATAGTTCCTGATACTGAGCTACTCGATATTATAATTGATGAGCATGTAAAGTTCGAAAATCATCTGCAAACGAATATCAAGAAAACCCATCAAAAACTCGGAATGTTGTACCGGTATAATCGGTTTCTCATACTTTCAACTAAACGTACCCTTGCTGTTACTTACCTACGTTAATCTCTTATGTATGGAGCTCCTCTCCTTACTAACCTTCAATCCTCTCTAAAAGCAAAACTTGCATCTTGCTACAATAAAATATCTAAGTTTGCTACTGGTTCCAAGTCTTCATCTCACCACTATGATTCCCTACACTCCTTAAATTGGCTGGAACTTCCTAACTATCTCTTTTATATTCAACTTTGCACTGTGTATAAACTCTTCTTTAATCCCTCTAACTGTCCCTCCCTCTCTTCTATCCTCATCCTTCATGGAAGATCACTCAGATCTAAAAATCAAAATGTACTTGACGTTTATAAACCCACATGTAGTCCAGGACAACTTTTAATATCATTTTCCCTAACCTGAGAATGGAACTCTCTTCCACTACACATTCAGAATCACTCTAATTTTAAGACTTTGCTTCATTCCTACTACTCATCTAACTGGGAATGCTCCTGCTCTCATCCTGAGTAACTTTTATCTGTTATTTCTATTTTCTATTAGGCTTCAGAATGCTAATTTATTGCATTTAACCCTAGCATGTTTTGTTATGGCATATGTCACATAATGCTTTGCTATTATTATTTATTTTCCAATTCTGTTTCTTTTTCATCTTACAATTGTATTGTTATTCAGTATTGTAATACACTATGTGGAGATTTTCTCTCCAGGGTCTCCATTGAAAAGGGTTCTTTTTGGCCCAATGGACTTTCCCGGACAACAAACAAACTGCAAATAAATAAATAAAATAAATAAATCTGTGGCAGACTTTCCCAGGCGTGTGTGTAGGCACGCGCGCGTGTGTGTGTGTGTGTGTGTGTGTGTGTGTGTGTGTGTGTGTGTGTGTGTGTGTGTGTGTGTGTGTGTGTGTGTGTGTGTGCGTGCGTGCATGCGTGTGTGTGTGTATGTCAGCTACTTGGTGCAGGGGCTAGGTTAAAGAGAGGGTGCTGGAGGACTTGGCTTGGACATTTGGCTATAGACCTAACCTTACAGCTCTACCACTGAGGAGACTTACTGAGGACCTGGAGGGAGACAGATGTAGAGACAGCAAGACCACAGGCTGAGTGTGTTCCCTTTGTGCTCTTAAGGGGAAATAATACTTGATGCAGAGGTGTGCATCTGGAAATGCTGAGTGTATCCATTTGTATTCCAAGTGAACATCCCTCTCCAGTGTCGGTGGTGAGGATTCAGGCTCCTGGATTACTGGCCCAGCATGGGGATGACACATATTGGTGACCATCACATATTGGTAGCAGTTGTGGGCATCACACATCTTTTACTCTATTCAAATGTAGTTTGGATGACTGGCTGGGTAATCACAAATTCATCTCTGGCTTAACACCAATAGTCATGGCTATGGTAAACATGTAAGTGCCTAACATACACATGTGTAGCCCATCTTTGGATCATGGCTATGGTAAACATGTAAGTACCTAACATACGCATGTGTAGCCCATCTTTAGATCATGGCTATGGTAAACATGTAAGTACCTAACACAGACATATGTAGCCCATCTTTGGATCATGGCTATGGTAAACATGTAAGTACCTAACATACTCATATGCAGCCCATCTTTGAATCATGGCTATGGTAAACATGTAAGTACCTAACACAGACATATGTAGCCCATCTTTGGATCATGGCTATGGTAAACATGTAAGTACTTAACATACACATGTGTAGCCCATCTTTGGATCATGGCTATGGTAAACACATAAGTACCTAACATACTCATATGCAGCCCATCTTTGAATCATGGCTATGGTAAACATGTAAGTACCTAACATACTCATATGCAGCCCATCTTTGAATCATGGCTATAGTAAACATGTAAGTACCTAACATACGCATGTGTAGCCCATCTTTAGATCATGGCTATGGTAAACATGTAAGTACCTAACACAGACATATGTAGCCCATCTTTGGATCATGGCTATGGTAAACATGTAAGTACCTAACATACGCATGTGTAGCCCATCTTTAGATCATGGCTATGGTGAACATGTAAGTACCTAACACAGACATATGTAGCCCATCTTTGGATCATGGCTATGGTAAACATGTAAGTACCTAACATACACATGTGTAGCCCATCTTTGGATCATGGCTATGTTAACATGTAAGTGCCTAACATACATGTGTAGCCCATCTTTGGAGATTCAGTCTTTCTTTCTCTGTCTCCTTGACTTATTTATTTGAGTATTCCAGAGCGGTAGCAGTGTGAGTTTCAGTTTCTTTGACCCCCCTCCGCCATTACAACTAAGATATGCTGCTAGTCTGATCCACGGACGACCAAAAACATTGTGTCCTGAGCAAAACTTCTTTAAAGTAAGTTTTTGGTTTCTTTGACCCCAGCTCTCCCAACCAAGACGTGCTGCTAATCTGATCCATGGACAACCAAAAACGTGTCCTGAGCAAAACTTCTTTAAAGTGTATGTTCCACTTGTTAATTTTTTAACTGCTAACAGTCCCTCTTACAGTAGCATGCACATGATCGGCTATTGCTGATATAATCTTCTCCCCTTAAACTCGTCACCCTTCTACACTTCTTGCCCTATTATTCAGTGGTCCCTGCTATAAAAACACAGTGCAGGCAGGCTAATTAATACAGTACTTGGTGTCACTTACCTTTGGGATCCACAGTTCGGAGGGGTTTACCTCCCTGAACAACATCATTACTGTAGCCCCTCCACAACCAAGCTTAGAAATATTCCCCAACCAAGGCACCATTTTTAAATTGGTGCCCCAATTGAGTGTACCTACCATGTAAGTTGTGTATCCTTGTTAAACAGTTGTTTGCTTATTCATTACAATGTGATGTACTTGATGAAACTGCAAAACAATTACAGTAATTGACGCTATTGATGTGTATAATGGTACTTTGCTATCACTAGAATGAGGCACCTATGCAGAGTGGTGAAATGTAATTTAAATCTTACTAGCTTCACTAATTTGCCTAGATTGTTGTAAGACTCACTAAAGCTGGTCATAGGTGTATGCACGTGTTATACTTCCATGCTCTCTCACTAAATGCTATTAGAGTCTATATATCTGTATACACAGTCTTGTATGTTGATTTAGCTAAATAACTCCACAGCACGTAGCAACAGCCATTTTTAAATATACATAAGACTTGATGTTTCTGTTAGTAAAAACTAAAGTGTCCTGTGACTCTGTAGGGTAATGGAGCACAAGCCATGATAGTGGTTGTTCTAGCTATATTGAATAGTCATAAAATCTAGTGGCAACTAGTCCCAGTCTCAACTGTGCTGTAGAGTTACTGTGGTGTTATTCAAAGTTAATTACATTTGTAGTGTACAAGTGTTAATATAAATATTGCTGTACTTATCTGCTACTAGAACTGCCTATAGACGTTACTCTCATGATCTCTTCCTAGCAGTTTTCATTTCTTTGACTCCCACACCCTACCGACCAAGACGTGCTGCTAATCTGATCCATGGACAACCAAAAACATTGTGTCCTGAGAAAAAACTTCTTTAAAGTAAAGTGTATGTTCCACTTGTTAATTTTTTAACTGCTAACAGTCCCTCTCACACTAGTATGCACGTGAGTGGGCTATTGCTGATATAACCTTCTCCCCTTAAACTCACCACCCTTCCACACTAATTGCCCTACTATTCAGCGGTACCTGCTATAGAAACACAGTGCAGGCAGGGTAATTAATACAGTATTTAGTGACACTTACCTTTGGGATCCACAGCTCAGAGGGGTTTAGGCCCCATTCCATTTGCCAGTGCTATGCACAGGTTCACTTCACACCCCCTCCTCTGTCCCCAATTCTCACCCACCCCCACTAGTCTACATTTATTCTACTCCTAATCCCTCCCAATGACTGACAAACCAATCAGAACAATACTGAGAACGTCTATCCTCTACCATCCACAACACCTCACCCACTTCCTGTCTATCTGTTTAAAACAAACATGCTACTACTTAATGTGCTGGCACTCCATACTTGCTCTCTCCTTGTGCACCTTTCATCCTACCAGAACACCATAATAGGTACACCCAACCTCTTTCACTTCACCTTTGCTCTCACTACTATCCATCACCCACCTACTTATTACACTTGCCATACCAGCACAACTTCCATCCCAATGCACCCTCCACACTTTCAGTCACCTGTTGCATACAAACAAAAATATAACTAAAATATGACAGACTAATTATCAGATTTATAAAACTTATGTATACCGCTGTATCCAAATTAGCCCTCAGTGGTAACATCCACCCTAACCATGGTCCAGTCATTACCAACTCCACACCTAATAACCTGCCTAATAGCTGCTCTATCTCGCAACTAGCATCCAACAGAAAACCATCTGACCTCCTCCTGAGTTTAAATATCAGAAGTATAACCAACAAAACCGATGACCTCCACGCCAGCATGGCTCTATACTCTCCTGATATAATCATCCTGACTGAAACTTGGCTCAAATCTCACATTAAAAGTGAGGAAATGCTCCCACCAGGTTATAACATACTTCATATGGATAGGCTATCTAAGAAAGGGGGTGTTGCTGCTCTAATGTTTAAGCACCACCTCAACATCCAGTTCTTTAACACATCAACCCCCAAACTGGAAATGAAGACATCCTATATGCCAACCTCAAACTAACCCCCCCACAAAAAAAAAAAAAAAACAATTAACATTATTGGATGCAACTTTCCACCTGGCCATAACATTCCACCTCTGAAAAATCTTCTGAGCTGGGCAAGCCATTTCTTTCCCCATGAAACCATAATTCTTGACAATTTTAATCCTGACTGTCAATCTTGTAGTAACAATCATTCAGCCCTCCACTTAAACCTATGTGGTTTCTCCCAACGAATTCAGTCACCTACCGGGATAAATAAAAATTCAAACAAATGTACTCCCAACTGGATACGAGTCAATAAAGCCCCTCATTCATATTTTGCTGGTTGTCCACCTGACAGCCTCAGTGACCACACTACAACATTCCTTCTGAAACACCACTTAAATAGTGCCAAACCCATCGACAAATCAGAAACAGGGTAAACTTTAACCCTCTCACCTTTATCTCATCCCTATAAAACTGTAATTGGTCATCACTAAAGTACCTCAGTCTACATGAAGCTGTTCAAGTTCTTGAATAGTACCTTTCTAAACATCCTAAACTCACATGCCCCCCATAAGAAATGTTAGAGTCAAAACATGGTACTCCCTTTGGCTACAAAAAAGCACCAAGACACTAATGAAAGTTAGAGACAGAGCCTGGGAGCACTGGCGCTTAATAATCCCCCCCACTCCTAGACAGTCATTCCTAGAATTGTGTAATAGGGTCAAAAAGCAAATAAAGGAAGAAACCCCAATATTATCAGTCTAGCCTAAACCCCTCCCAGCACAACCCTAAGGAGTTTTGGTCCACCATGAAGTCATTTCTCCACTCAGGGAAAGTTGGCACCCCACCCACCAACCACTCTCCTCTCCTGCAACAGTATTGCTGATTCATTCAATAAAGACTTTACTGAATCTAGTCTGTCTTTGGCTAAACAACACAACCCCTACCCACCTTCTCTGCACCAAACCCAAATAATCTGCCTACACTCTTTTCTTTTTCATCAGTACCTACCTCTTACATAAAAAGAACTTCTATTGAAACTTAAGCCTACAAAACTTGCAGCTGACAATCTCCCCTCGGAATAGCTAAAAATAGCAGCCCATGCCCTAGCTTATCCAGTCTCTATCTTAATTAATCAGTCCTTATCAGAAAGCTATGTCCCCACACTGTGGAAAATATCCCACATCATTCCCCTCCATAAAGGTGGCTCCTCCACTGTACTCTTCGGTTACCGGCCCATAGACATCCCTTCTCCACTTTCCAAGATACTTGAGAAATGCATCCATTCTCAAGTCTTGGACTACTTCCTAGCCAATAGCCTCCTTTCCAGCACCCAAAATGGCTTCAGGCCATACCACAGCACTACCACCACCTCGCTGTCTTTCACTAACACTATCTTTCACCATAAAAATAATGGCCTGTGCTCCTCTGCTATATTCCTGGATCTATCCAAGGCTTTTGATATGGTCTGACGCAAGCTACTCATCTCTGTTCTCTCTAACCTATCCTTTTCACAGTCAGTTACTCATTGGTTTCACAGCTACCTAACTGGCCGCCAACAATCCATTGTTTGGCGTAATGACCTGTCTCCTCGACTTCCTGTCACACTCAGTTTTCCCCAAGGCTCCGTCTTTGGTCCCCTACTATTCTCACTCTTCCCTAAGGATCTATTCACAGACACCAAGCAGGTCTGTCTCATACAGTATGTAGATGACTCCACCCTCATCGACTCAGCCCCAACTCTACCTGAACTCCATAAGATCACACAGGAAGCCTTTTCCTCTGTAGAAATCTGGCTATCTAATGCCCAGTTAATACTCAGTCTGAACAAGACTAAACTCCTTACCTCCCAACCCACAAAATCTAGCCAAACCATCCCCCACTTTAATATTCTAGCTAATGACAATACCATCATCTCCCCAACAGAACACACCAAACTACGTGGTGTTGAAATTGATAATAATCTCATATTTGACATTCACATTTCTCTTACCATAAACAAAGATCACAAAACTACAGGCATTGTATAGAAACAAACAATTGCTCACCAAAACAGCAGAAATTTCTGTTGCAAATTCCTACCTAATCTCCACTTTACTCTACGCCTCTCCTATACATACCTACCTAAGACAAACAGACCTAAAGCTCGAGGCTTGCTACAATAAAATTGCTAAGTTTGACACTGATGGATCTTATCGCAGCCACCACTGTATCTCACTTAGGGAACTTGACTGGCTTGAACTCCCTCAACACCCTCACCTGAATCAACTCTCACTCACTCTTAAGTTAGTAAACTATCCTCTTACTGTCCCATTCCTCCAAAACCTTCTCCAGCCCTACTGCACCACTCTACCACTATGTTCCAATAATAAAAATCAGCTTATTTTATTATTATTTATTTATTTGCAGTTGGTTAACCAGGATAGTCCATTGGACCAAAGAGAATCCATTTTCAATGGAGTCCTGGGGAGAAAAGCTCCATGACAAAACAAAGATTACAGCAGTTTACAAATTAAATTTTTGGTTGCAAGACACAACAAAGTTTCAGCAGTTATAATAAAATTTTTAGGTTACATTTAGTAGATGACAAAACATTGTATTAGTAAATATACAGTTTCTTGAAATGGAGTAGTACAATTTGAGAATTTAAGAAGTTATTTAAATTGGCTTAGTATTTGCTAGATGCAAATATGAAGTTAGTGTCTGGGATATATGAGATAGTTGCCTATGTGAAGTGGAGAATAGGCTATGTGGCGTGGGAGCAGGAGCATTCCCACTTGAATGTTAGATGTGAGTGAAGTGATTTTTTAAAAGAAGGGAGGTTGGCATGTACGGATAGAGGAAGGGAGGGAGTTCCATAGGCATGCTAGGGCAAAGGACAGGAGGTTTTGTTCTGGGGGCGAAGGGGGCTGTATAGTTCTATTAGGTTTTGGTTGTTAGATCTTAGGAGTCTTTCTGGGTGGTACATTTTAAAGGTAGAGGAAATAGAGGACAGAGGGAGGGGTGAAAAATGAGTTTGTGTGCATAAGTAAGCTGAGTATAGGTGAGATAGTTGGGAAGTTCGAGTCAGTTTAGTTTGTGGAGAGATGCACAGCGATGGGTTGAAGATTTGTGGCTAGTGGCAAATTTGGCAATTTTGTTATAACAAGAGGAGAGTTTTATCTTGAGAGAGGATTGTAGGCTTGTTAGGAGAGGGACACCATAAAGGAGGGAAGGAATGAGGAATGTAGTAGCGAGAGTGAGCTTAGTAGATGTAGTGAGGAATCGGTTATGTCGGTAGAGCATGCCAAGTTTTTGGTGTGTTTTTTTTATGTTTAGTTGTAGATGGGAACTGAATTTAAGCTGGTCATCAATTTGGATCCCTCATAGTTTGGTTTCAGATACCAGTTCAAGAGGTGTGCTGTTCTGGCTGGTGATGGAGAATAGGTTTCTATAATGGTGCTGGTTTTAGACGAGGTAAATACCATGAGTTCGGTTTTTGATGCATTGAGTGCTAGATGATTGTCTTTCATCCACTGTTCTGTGGTAGAGAAGGCATCTTGAGTCAGCTTTAAGAGAGTGGGGATGGATGTCGCAGCACAGATAATTGTTCAATCATCTACATATTGAATAAGGTTAGCATAAGGGATTGAGCTGTAGAAATCATTAATGAATATATTGAAGAGGAGGGGACCCAATATGGAACCCTGGGGGACACCATTGTGTGTGGGGGGGGTGATACAAAAAGAGGAGGTGGCTTTTTTCCACTTGACAGCTTGCTGCCTGTTAGAGAGGTAGCTGGTGAACCAATTGAGAGAGGAAAAGGATAGGTTTAGATTAGATAGTTTAGTAAGGAGACGTTTGTGAGAGATAGTGTCGAAGGCCTTAGAGAGGTCAAGTAAGAGGGTAGATACAATATAGCCAGAATCTCTGGATTTATTCACAGTTTCCAGGAAGGATAGGAGGGCAGTCATAGTGCTGTGACTGGGTCTGAATCCGTGTTGGGTGGGAGTTAAGTTGTTATGTAAGAGATAGGGAAGGAGTTGAAGACAGATACATTTTTCTAGGTGTTTTGAAATGGGACAGAGGATGGCGATGGGACGGAAGTTATTAATATTGTTATTATTGCCTCCTTTGTGCAGAGGAATAATGAAAGCCTTTTTCCAGAGTTGGGGTACAAAACCTTCTTGGATAGAGCGATTGATTAGGATGCTGATAGGGAAGGCAATGGCTTCGACAGCTATGCTAAGGAAGGTTGAGGGAATGTTATCGGGGGTCATTGGTGCATGGTTTTAGCTTTTGCAATCATTTTTTATGGTAGAAGTAGGAGTGGGATTTATGGAGAATGGTGGGGGTTGAGAAAATTTGAGAAAATAGGGTATGGGAGAGTGGAGGTCAAGTGGGTGACAAGAGAGGAGATGCAGAAGTAGGGGGAGAAGTGTTGTTAGAGAAGGATGAGGTTAGTTTGGAAATAGAGTCGATGAAGAAATAGTTGAATTGGGAGGCCAGATCTATATCTAGTACATTTGGGTTAGGGCTTGGGTTTTCAGTTGTGCTGGGTTTTAGGAGGGTAGTGATGCCTTTCCAGAATTTTTGTGGATTGGTTTTATTGTTGTTTTGAAGTAAGGAGAAGTAATTCTGTTGGTCTGCCATGATAAGCTTTTTAACTCTGTTGTGGAGTGTTTTGAACTCAATAATGGTGGTGAGAGTTTATTTTCTTTGGTAATGTGCCCAGGCTTTGTCCCTAAGGTGCATGGCAGTTAGTAAGTTTTTGGTTAACCAGGGGGCGGTTTTGTTTCTTATTCTTTTGGTTATTATGGGGGCATAACTATCTAGCATTTTTAGGAAAGTTGTGTTAAAGTGTGCAACAGCATTTTCCAGGGGTAGAGTTTTTAGAGGGTTCCAGTTAAGTCATTTTAGGGAGTCAGAGAAGGCTTTTGGTTTGATGTTTTTTAGGCAGCAAATGGTGATGCAATTATGAGTTACTTGTAAAGGAGAAGGAAGATGCCTTGTAAAGATGGGAAGGTGGTCACTGAGGGAATCAGGAAGAGTTCCACTATCAGGGTAGTAGTGGGGATGAGAGACTAAGATCCAGTCTAGGGTGCTACCACTGGAGAAGTCGTTAGAGGGCCTGGTAATGGAGTTGATGAGCTGAGAGTAATTATATAGGTTGATATTTAGGGGGTGTGTAGGGGACTGAATGGAGGACCAGTTAATGTTTGTGTCTCCCAGGATGATTGTTTCATTACTAATATTGCTAGAAAGTCAGGAGAGGATATCCTCAAGTACTGAGATATTGTCTCCAGAGGGAATGTAAAGGTTGGCTATGCATATGTGTTTCTGTTTATTTAATTAAAATAGAGCTAGCATTCTGCATTCTTGAAGTGGGGAATGGGTTTATTGTAGGGAGTAATGGACAGGGAGGATTAGTAGAGTAGAGCTACTCCGCCACCCTTTTTGTATGCTCTGTCTTTTCTTATGATGGAGTAGTTAGGTGGTATTATTTCAGAATCTTTTATATGAGGTTTTAACCAGGTTTCAGAGATAGAAAGATGTCAGGTTTGTTGTGGAGAAGCCAGGCACGTAGGTTGGGAATTTTGTTAGCTATGCTTTGGGCATTTAGAGATGCTAGTAGGATGGATTTGGATGTAGAGAAAGGGGAGTTTGGGCCGAGGTTGGGGTGTATATCTCCAGACAAAAGTATGTTTGTTGGATGTTGCATTATGCTGAAGAGGTGTTTCGATTGCTTTGTTTCAAGGTTGTGTATTGTTAGCTTTGTGAGGGTTTTGGAGATTAGTGGGGAGGTAGAGATTTTATAAGCAGTGATTAGTTTGTAGTGAAATAATAGACTGTTATTAATGGGATAAAGACCAGGGGATATTGAGATAAATGAGTGTAGGTGTATTGTGAGGAGTGAGTTGGTTGCATGAAGGAATGGTGTGTGGGTTATGGTGTTGGGGTGGGTAAGATATTGGATGTAAGTAAGGGCTAGGAGAAGTAATAGTTGAATTGAGAAGGATGTATATTTTGTAGGCATGTTGAGGCTTTGCTAAGGTGGATATATGGTGTTGATAAAGGTATAGGAGTAGGTATTGCCTTATTAAAAAGGAAGGGGAGGGTGGGGTGATAGATGGTATGTAGGGGAGGGAGTAGAAAGTGGGTGGTGGTGAAAGGGGTGGAGAAAGGAAGTAGGAGTGGTTAGGTGAGTATAAATATAGAGGTATGGGGGTGGGTGGAAATGGGGGTAGGGTAGAGGAACGGAGTGAACCCGTAGGGTGAACGGAGTGGGAAGAGCCAAAAGGAAGTGAGGACTCAGGAAAAAAGTATCACCAGCTGAAACCTAAAAGATGAATGAAGATGGGCTACAGTTAATACTGAAAGATAAGTGTGGTTTAGACACTTTTCATACAGGGAAGAAGTGGGAGTTTTATCAAATAGAGTAAATGGGAGGTCTAGCTAGGGAAAAGAGGGTAGTAAGATTTAAGTAATTGCTGTAATTGTGGTATAGGAATTACTACAGTTATATGGTGTGTGATCGTATGGTGTGGAGAATGCTGCCACCTAGTGGCAAGAGAGAAGGGCCTGTGCGCTCCAAAATAAAATAAAAACACTACTTAAGAGTATAGAGGGGAAAGAATAGCATTCAGGCTGTGGTAAGCTGCTGTCACTCACGCAGGGTTCAGAGTAATAGTTACAGCTGCTTTATTAGGTTACAAGTTTTAGTTTAACACTACATACACTGCAATGTCCTTGTTGTAGTAGCGTTCAGTGGTGCCTAGGTAGCAGGCAGTTCAGGGTGTCATCTGGTCTTAGCAGGGAGGAATTTTTCTTGGGGTTAAATGTATGGAGGGAATACCCAAAACGGCAGACTGTAAAAAAAAAAGAGAGAGAATACAATTATGAAGATATGTTGCAGGAAAGAGGAGGTAAGGGAAGGTGGGGAAATAAGAAAAATCAGAGTGTAAAGGGTTGTACAGAGTGTACTGTAGGTAGTGGGGGGCCTAGCAGCAGATATTGGTATAGGTTATAGGAAGAAGGAGATAAAGTGTAAAGCGGTAACAGTAGAAAAAATATTGCAAGTAGGCAGCTGTGTACAAAACAGTTTAGTCATTTAAATCACAATCGCACATTTCCCTCAGAGCCCCAGGGAGTTAAAATTACCCAAGGGTATTAGAGAGGGAAGAGTTAGGCATATAACCAGATACTGTGCGTATCAGAACACATGCCTTCCCAATAAACAAACAGTAAAAGAAGTGTTAGATTTGTAAATAGATGCAGCGTGTTTTAAGACACGAGCATTACAAAAATAGAAACAGTTAATGCAGAAGAGTCAAACTTGTAAAATAGATACAGCATGCATTAAAATGCGTGTGTAACAAACAACAATCAGTTAATGCAGAGACAGTTTTGCTAAATAGATACAGCATGTTATAACAATGCGTACGTTACAAAAAACAAACTTCTAGTAACCAAAGCCAAGACCTCAGCTGAGGAAACTCTATTCTCCTGCATAATATCCAGATTATGGAATACTCTTCCCTCCAGTATAACCACACTACCATCAGGCAATCACTTGAAAGCTGTACTAAAAACTCACTTACAAAGTCACTGGTTATGTACATGCACCAATCCTGACTAGTGACCTTCCTTTTGCCTCCTCTTCCTCACTCCTTCCCTAGCCACCCTGCCTCCCACTGTTGGATCACTGCAATCTTTTCCTCTGCAGGCTCTGGCTTTCCACAGTACCCTGCCCTACCCTAGTCATTCTCTCTGACCCCTCTTATAACATCCTCAACTACCTTCCTTCATCTCAACTTCCAAATACATCTCCAGCTGTCTTACACCTACCTACTTCTAATGACCACTTCTAACTATTCACTCAGTCTCTCCTCTCAATCCTTCTGTCTTCCCCCCGATATTCGTCTTACCCCTTCTAGCTTGTTCTACCTTTCTAGTGGAATGTCTGATTATGTATCTGTTTGATTTTATTACAGTCTGTATATACAGATTTTCATTATCCTTGGCCTCCAGCTAGATATTCGAATACCCTGTTCAGTACTATGTCTGCTATTGTATGTATAACTACTTTGCTATCGTATGTGTAGCAATTGTTTTTCATGTAACTCTGTTGCTCATGTATTATACTGTGGAGCTTTTCTCCCTGGGCCTCCGCTGAAAAAGGACCTGTGTCCAGTCAGAATTTCCTGGAAAAGAAATGTAAATAAATAAATAATGCATAAATAAATTCATATTGAGAAATATAAGGGCTAATAATGACCATGGGAATGAAGTGCTACTTCTCTGAAGATCCTCACTGATTAGGAGGCTAGTAATTATGTATGAACTTATGGAGCAATAAAAACGTTCCTGAGGCTGAAAATTCCTACTATGATATCATGAAAAAAATGAAGCCAGAATGCCACAGTACCTTAATTAGTGTATAAATTACTACACTTCCATGCTAACTGCAGCCTAGTAAGACAAGTTGTCAGCTACATCTCATGGGGGGGGGGGGGGGGCACCATACTTTAAAAACTAACATGTGTGACGATTTATTAATGAAACATAATGTAAGTAAGTAGTGGATTTCTAGAAATGCATTTTAGGGTGCACTAAGAAGATTTTTTTGACGGCTATTAATTACTATCACTGGCACAGCAGGTAGCAACTTCACCTTTGGTGCTGGAAAATTAGAAAGCTGCGGGTTTTATTCTCACTCCAGGTACCCGGATTAGCTTTCCAATATTTCTACTGCAGTACAGCCTAAGGGAGGTGATGTACCCGTGAGTGTGCGGTTCCTTGTATGAAACCTTAAATAGAGGCTTCATCTACCTGAGTTGGTTATAGTTCATGTGAATGTAAAAAATCCCTTGTCACTTATCAAAAAAGGAGTAGAGATTGCTCCCCAGTGCCCTAACTAAATTCCCCCTAGTTAGTAACAATACCACCTTGGGTAAAAGGACAGTAGCTTAATGGGACTACTACCATCAACAAAGAGTGCATACATTTTATTTAAACTGATATTATTCTCATGTTAATTGCAGCACCATGAGATTCATATTATAGTAAGAAAAGTGTCAGTTGTGTCTCACAGGTCAGACACCCTACTTTGAAAACTGACCTATGAAATGATTTATTGAAACCATATTTGTAAGGATATTTACGTCTGAAGAATTATTGTATTTATTTTTTAATGAACTGTTTTGTTGACATATGTTTTTGTCAGAGGTTTGTACGTTTTCGTGCTTGACTATAGACTGCATGTGATTAGAGAATCTGTTCCTAGTTGAATTGGGTGGGGCATACCTCTCAACTATACAGATTTTTGTAGACTGTCCAGATTTTTGCCTCATAGTTTTGGTCTGTTTTTCATAAAATTGTGTTTTTTTCTGGCAAATCATTAGCAAATAATTGAAGACTGAAGTCTGAAAATAATGACATACATTTGAGTTTCAGAATTCATACCCTTCAGAAAATTCATGCTAATGCAAAACCTGCTCTTCTATTAACTTTCTAAGTTTGTAAGAGAGCAAAAGTTGTACCTATTTTTGTTCCTTTGTCTCACCCCATTATTTATAGTTTTGTCCAGATTTCTTGCTTTAAGATGTTGAGAGGTATGGTGGTGCTTGCCCCTTGGGATGATGGGGGGGGGGCAGATTGAATGTTTATATTCATTTCAGTGAGGAAAGAAAGGTAGGGGGTTCTGCACTTGCTTGGAACTCTACCATAAGTTTAATTGTGCCTTTAGTCACTTTCTGAAGAAAGTGTAAGTAACAAATCATTGAATTTAGATATAATATCCTTACCATATACAATACTAAATTTACTGGTTTGATACTAAAATGCGTTGATTTTGCATTTTATTTTGTAAATAAGGATGCCCTCACCCCCTCTATTTTTTTTCTTGCAGCTGAAAAGTCCTGTCATGCTATTATGAATGACAAAACCCACAATGCTCACTACCAAAATGATGTATAGAATACTGTTGTTGCATGTTAAAAGCAGCCCTGGAAGTTTCTTCCTTTCTAGAAAGAGAAGCTGTCATGTAGCCCTGTCAGGCAGAACACATTCCCTGGGATTCATGAAGCTAACGCCGTCCTTGTGCCGACTGTGCAGCGTAGAGATGGCACAGCAGCACCATATGCATATTAATGAAGGCGTGCTGCCGCAACGTTCACATGCACAGGAAACGTGTGCGAGTGCAGGGGGCATGTCTAAGCACTGCACGGAGGTGTGAACATGCTGGCTACAGACACGCAACCTAAAATGCTGACTAATACAGCCTGCCTCTAATAGTAATCACTCCTGTCAATGTCTGTGGATACTGAAATGTATGCAAAGCATACAAGAGACTTCCATGAACACCAAAATAAAATGTAAACACAAAAGCACATAACTGAATTTTGAGCCCCCGTCCCTCGAGCAATGACATTTAAAACCCCGTGCCCGTATTTCGTTGTAGTGTTGATTGTTATACCAAGTGGAAGTGAAACGCAGTGTGTTTGCGTGCAGCAGCCCTTTTCTAAGCCTAGCCCAATGGTTAGGGTTACCATCTGTCCCACTTAGTGAGGGACAGTCCCTCTTTGGGCAGTTGTGTCCTGACCAAAAATATTAAATATGGCAATGTCCCATATTTTATGTAATAGTTGCATAAAATAGTTATTTCTGTATCTAAAATACCTAAATGCTACAAGAAACAGAATAAGCAACTAAACTTCTACAAGAATAAGCTTTTATTCAGGCAAAAAAGTAATGTTCTATCCTTTGTACTGACCATGGGTATGTGTCGGCCTGTAAAATCTGATGTGTGCCGCGAAAATGTCACACTTTGGCCATTTGAAAAGGTGGCAACCTTGCCAATGGTCAGAGCATTCACTCAATATCTGCCCATTCACAGTCCGAGTCATACTTGTCTGGACGGCCCAAAGATGAATGGGTATTACCCGGGTCTACCTACCATGTCATGAAAGATAAGTACTTGCGTGTACCTATGTGCGTGAAGTACAGCATGTGGAAGATCAATTATGCTAGGGTTGTCCTCACAACCATATTGGTACCAGAGATATGAAGAGTACGCAATGTGTACTGCTGTCTGTGCCATGGGCCAGCAACCAGAGAAGGGATGGATGGTGTGTTTGTAGAATTTGGGGGGGTGACGGGTAATGCAATACTTTGCCAAGGGGAGACTGGGTCGGATGTATAACAGGTGAACTGGAGGTGTACGAGGGAGCAGTGGGTGAATCAGAAAGGAAACCAAAGAACATACATTCACATCCCCAATACACCCTGACAGGCCATACTGCAGAACACAATCCCACAAATAAATGAACATTAAAATGTGTGATACACATGTACAGAAACATTACCGGCTCACACCCACATAATGGTCTGGCCTGAACTGAGCCATCCAACCCCAACACACCTGGATACATAATTGAATACCCATCATCCCCTCCACAGCACACCACTCCCCCCTTGCTGAACGTCCACCAAAACCAACCATACTCGGGCTGCTAGCTTGGCGCAGCCATATCTGCACATAGTGCCCCCTACCCATATCTAGTAGGCAGTCTCACCCTAGGCAGTCTCAGGCTTGCAAACTAGATATCCCATACATGTATAACCCTCCCTCATTTTTGTATAGCCAAAAGAATGGGAGTCATTGGCGTCCACAATTTTTGAACATCCCTCATGGGATAAGTGTCTGTTTTAAAGATTAGACTTGGTGGCACGACAAGATGTCTAGCCCTGTAGACATCTGGACACAAGTTGCATTAGCGGTAGTTGTCCACAACCCTGCTCAGCCTCCAGCCAGTCCTGCATAACCTACGACCTGGGATTAAACACCTGACTGTGATGCACGTCTCCCCATGTGCATTATCGGGAATATATACCTTTCACATGTTCCCTAGAAGCTTCCCCATAGCCATCATCCAAATAGTACACGTCCACAAATTGTATATCCTGTCCAGGTTCCACGTCGTAATGATGCATACAACCCCTGTATACAAACAGTACACATCCCCTCCCGGATGCGAGTGTTCATATACATGGCCATGTACAACCCCAGATATGTAGTCATACATCTATAAATGTGCATACTTATATACGCATAGCTACAGCTACACATCACACATATATGCATATAAGTAGTTGTCAAGTATGTGTTCTATTTATAAATATGTATACTTGCAAATGTATACATATGTCTCTCAGAAACATATGAACATTAACATGTACTATACATATGTACACCGACCGACTCTTACATTTGTTGCCAGTAGTGTGGAATGCCTGTAGTAAAGTCATATAACCTAACTACCATCCATGCAGAATGTACCACTGATGGTGTAGTGGTCAAACCAGTGACTAAGGTGTTTCTGTTCCAGAGTCCAAACCATGCAAGGGCTGCTAATTTCATATGATGCCCAGAATAATGGCCGTCGGGTATAGGGGCGGCAGTAAGTGGCGGTCATTCAACAGTATGGGAACTGTGAATAAGTATGTAGGTGTATATGCGTGTGTATATACAGACATATATCTATATGAAAAATGAACATGGTCACAATGAAGCAGTCATAACAAATGTGAAAGGAAACAGCAGCAGAACCCTCCATATTATTTAGTGCTGTCATATTAAGCTGGCCAGAGATGAGCAAACCTTCTGCATCCCCACCCACAGGTAAGACACTAACAGTGGAACTACCGTTGTCCACATGCTAAGTCTGACTTTCAAACAGTTTCCATTTACACGAACCCAAAACCGGAAGACTTATTGAACACCCTGATCAGTATATGAACGTATGTCCTAGGAGCCAGGACTATAAGCTTGGGACGTCTGAATATACTTGTAGTGAGCCAACATATAGGACATGTCTAGAGCAGTAGGGAGTGGTGCATGTGTAGTGGTGTGGTTTATTTCTTTCCGAAGAATGGATGACTGCTGTGTTAGTGATGTTTTTCTGCGTTTGTTCTAGTAACTATGAACCATGGATATACATGCAAATGAAGCAACACAGCAATAGTGTAGTGGTTAGAGCATCTGCCTATCAAGCAAACATTGCCGGTTCGACTACAGCACACAACATTTATGATGCGTAATCTGTATATGAGCATATCCTGCTCTTTTATGCTGTATAACAATATAATACCATTGAAATGTGAACTGGGGTGACGTATCATAGTAAGAATGCAGAATGTGTTTGCGTGACAGGAAACGGCGGTTGAACATAGCGAAACAGAAAACCGCTGGTGAAAAGTGTTCTACTTGCGCTTTGTCCAATGGCCCTTGTTCTGCCCAGCAACACAATAAACCGCCTCAGCCAGGCACGACACCAAGACCCTACACACCACAAGCAATGTGATTTACCACTAAGCCACAGCAGTTAAACCTAACTCTGATGCTATAACAAACATAATAGACAGCACAGATATTCAATAGTATGATCAAAGTAATTAATCATGTGGATGTATATGCATGTGTACATACAGATATTTTATATATATATATATATATATGGTTCTACCTGACATAGTCGAAACCACACAACACCGACAACCACATCACCGA